>NW_024420375.1:668607-697997 GCF_014898765.1 Herpailurus yagouaroundi | reverse complement strand
AGGGGAATTCTTCCGCTTGGTCATTTTGGATAGTCCCTGGCGTGGTGAGGACCTGCAGGGCACTTCCCCTGTGCTGTGGTGTATAACTGGAGTTGGTGGGCGGAGCCGCAGTCAGACCTGATGTCTGCCTCCAGCCCAACGCTGGGGCCACAGTCAGACTGGTGTGTGCCTTCTCTTCCCCTCTCCTAGGGGCGGGATTCACTGTGGGGTGGGGTGGCCTGTCTGGGCTACTTGCACACTGCCAGGCTTGTGATGCTGGGGATCTGGCGTCTTAGCTGGGGTGGGTAGGCAAGGTGCACAGGGGCAGGAGGGGCAGGCTTAGCTTGCTTCTCCTTAGGTGATCCACTTCAGGAGGGGCCCTGTGGCAGCAGCAGGGAGTCAGATCCGCTGCCGGAGGTTTGGCTCCGCAGAAGGGCAGAGTTGGGTGTTTGCGCGGAGCGAGCAAGTTCCTTGGCAGGAACTGGTTCTCTTTGGGATTTTGGCTGGGGGATGGGCGGGGAAGATGGCGCTGGCGAGCGCCTTTGTTCCCCACCAAACTGAGCTCTGTCGTCCGGGGGCTCAGCAGCTTTCCTTCCCTTTGTCCTCCAGCCTTCCCGCTTTCTGAGCAGAGCTGTTAACTTATGACCTCCCAGCCGCTAAGTCGCGCTTGCTGTCGGAACACAGTCCGTCAGGCCCCTCCGCTTTTTGCAAGCCAGACTTGGGGGCTCTGCTTGGCCGGCGAGCCGCCCCTCCGCCCCGGCTCCCTCCCGCCAGTCCGTGGAGCGCGCACCGCCTCGCCGCCCTTCCTACCCTCTTCCGTGGGCCTCTCGTCTGCACTTGGCTCCGGTGACTCCGTTCTGCTAATCCTCTGGTGGTTTTCTGGGTTATTTAGGCAGGTGTAGGTGGAATCTAAGTGATCAGCAGGACGCGCGGTGAGCCCAGCGTCCTCCTACGCCGCCATCTTCCCTCCTCCTCTCTTTCATCCATTTTGAATTTATTTTTATATATGGTGTCAGAAAGCGGTCCAATTTCATTCTTCTGCATGTTGCTGTCCAGTTTTCCCAACACTATTTGCTACAGAGAATTTTTTTCTATTGGATACTCCTTCCTGCTTTGTCAAAGATTAGTTGGCTATACATTTGTGGCTCCATTTCTGGATTCTCTATTCCATTCCATTGGTCTATGTATACCATACTGTCTTGGTGATTAGAGCTTTGCAATATGGTTTGAAGTGCAGAATTGTGATGTTTCTAGGTTTAGTTTTCTCTTTAAACATAACTTTGGCTATTTGGGGTCTTTTCTGGTACCATACAAATTTTAGGATTGTTTGCTCTAGCTCTGTGAAGAATTCTGGTGTTGCTTTGATAGGGATTGCATTGAATGTGTAGATTGCTTTGGGTGGTAGCAACATTTTAACAATATTTGTTCTTCCAATCCATGACCATGGAATGTTTTTCCATTTCTTTGTGTCTTCTTTAAGTTCTTTCATAAGCTTTCTATAGTTTTCAGCATGCACATGATTTACCTCTTTGGTTAGGGTTGTTCCTAGGAATCTTTTGGTTTTTGGTGCAATTTTAAATGGGATCAATTCCTTGACTTCTCTTTCTGCTGCTTCATTATTGGTGTATAGAAATGCAACCGATTTCTGTATGTTGATTTTATATCCTGTGGTTTTGTTGAATTCATGTATCAGTTCCAACAGTTTTTTGGTGGAGTCTTTTGGGTTTTCCAAGTAAAGTATCATGTCTTTTGTGAAGAGTGAAAATTTGACTTCTTCCTTGCCAATTTGTATGCCTTTTATCTCTTTTTGTCGTATTATTGTTGAGGCTAAGACTTCCAGTGCTAACCTGAACAACAGTCGTGAGAGTGGACATCCCTCTCATGTTCCTGACCTTAGGGGGAACGCTCTCAGTTTTTCCCCATTGAGGATGATATTAGCTGTGGGTCTTTTGTATATGGCCTTTATGATGTTTAGGTAAATTCTTTTTATCTATACTTTCTTGAGGGTTTTTCATCAAGATAAGATGCTGTATTTTGTCATATCCTTTTTCTGTATCTACTGAGAGGATCATGTGTTTTCATTAGGATCATTATCCTTTCTTTTATTAATAATGTTGTGTATCACATTGATTGATCTGTGGATATCAAACCACCCCTGCAGCTGAGGAATAAATTCCACTTGATCATGATCAATACTTCTTTTAATGTATTGTTGGATTTGATTTGCTAGTAACTTGTTGAGATTTTGCATCCATGTTCATCAGGGAAATTGGTCTATAATTCTTTTTTTTGTGGGGTCTTTGTCTGGATTTGGAATCAAGGTAATGTTGGTCTCATAGATTGAGTTAGCACATTCTCCTTCCATTTCTATTTTTTTGTAACAGCTTCAAAAGAATAGGCATTAACTCTTCTTTAAATGTTTTCTAGAATTCCCCTGGGAATCCATCTGGTCCTGGACTCTTGTCTGTTGGAGATTTTTGATAACTGATTCAATTTCTTTACTGGTTATGGGTCTGTTCAAATTTTATATTTCTTCCTGTTTCAGTTTTGGTAGCTTACATGTTCTAGAAATTTATCCATTTCTTCCAGCTTGCCCAATTTGCTGGCATGTAATAGCTCATAATATTCTCTTATTATTGTTTGCATTTCTGTGGTGTTGGTTGTGTTCTCTCATTTCTCATTCATGATTTTTTATTTGGGTCATCTTTCTTTCTTACTTACTTACTTTCTTTTTTCTTTTATTTATTTTTTTGTTGTTGTTGTTAAATCTGGAAAGGGGTTTATCAATTTTGTTAATTCTTTCAAACAACCAGATCCTAGTTTCATCTATCTGTTCTAATGTTTTTTTTTTTTTAATATCAATGATTTCTGCTCTGTTTATTGTTTCCCTTCTGCTGGTTTGAGCTTTATCTGCTGTTCTTTTTCTAGCACCTTTAGGTTTAAGGTTAGGTTGTGTATTTGAGACATTTCTTCCTTCTTTAGGAAGGCATGGATTGCTATGTACTTCCCTCTTATGACACCTTGACTGCATCCCAAAGGTTTTGGACTGTCGTTCATTTTAATTGGTTTCCATGTACTTTTTAATGTGTTCTTTAATTTCCTGGTTAGTCCATTCATTCTTTAGTAGAATGTTATTTATCCTCCAAGTATTTGTGATCTTTCCAAGTTTTTGCTTGTGGTTGACTTCAAGTTTTAGGCATTTTGGTCTGAAAATACACATGGTAGAATCTCGAAGGCTGATTTGTGACCCAGTATGTGATCTATTATGGAAAATGTTGCACATGCCCTTGAGAATGTTTATTCTGCTGCTTTAGGATAAAATGTTCTGAATAGATCTGTTAAGTCCATCTGGTCCACTGTGTCATTCAAAGCCATTATTTCCTTGCTGATTTTCTTCTTAGATGATGTGTCCACTGTTGTAAATGGGATGGTAAAGCCACCTACTATTATTGTATTATTATCAATGGGTTTGTTTATATTTGATATTAACTGATTTACATATTTGTTTTCCTTCAAGTTGGGGGCATAAATATTTACAGTTGTTAGATCTTGATGTATAGACCCCTTGATTATGACATGATGCCCTTCTTCATCTCTTATTACAATATTTGTTTTAAACATTTTTATGTTTATTTTTGATAGGGAGAGAGACAGAGCATGAGTGGAAAGGGGCAGAGATAGAGTGAGACACAGAATGTGAAGCAGGCTTCAGTCTGAGCTGTAAGCAGAGCCCAACACAGGGTTCAAACTCATGAACTGTAAGATCATGACCTCAGCCAAAGTTGGACACTTTGGTGGACTGAGCCACCCAGGCACCCCTACAATATTTGTTTTAAAATCTAGTTTTTCTGATATTAGTATGGCTACTCTGGCTTTATTTTAATATCCACTAGCATGATGATACTTCTCCATCCCCTGACTTTCAATCTGGAAGTGTCTTTAGGTCTAAAATGAGTCTCTTGTAGGCAAAATATAGATGGACCTTGTTTTTTATTAATTGTGTTACCCTATGTCTTTTTATAGGAGCATTTAGTCTATTTGCTTTCAGAGTGATTATTGAAAGTTATGAATTTAGTGTCATTGTGTTGCCTGTAGAGCTGATGCTTTTGGTAATATTCTCTGGCCTTTTCTAGTCTTTGTTGTTTTGGTCTTTTCTTTTTTTCCCTCCACTCAGTGTCCCCTTACCATTTCTTGCAGGGCTGATTTAGTGGTCATTAACTCCTTTATTTTTTGTTTGTCTTGGAAACTCTTTATCTCTCCTTCCATTCTGAATGACAGCTTTGTGGGATAAGAATTCTTGGCTACATATTTTTCCCATTCAACATGTTGAATACATCCTGCCACTTCTTTCTGGCCTGACAATTTTTTGTGGACAGATCTACTGCAAAGCTGATCTGTCTTTCTTGTCAGTTAAGGACTTTTTATCCTTGCTGATTTCATGATTCTTTCCTTGTCTGTGTATTTTGTGAATTTAATTATAGTATGCCTTGGTAATAGACAGTTTTTTATTGAATTTAATGGGAATTTCTTGTGTTTCTTGGATTTTGATGTCTGTGTCCTTCCTCAGATTAGGGAAGTTTTCAGCTATAATTTGCTCACATAAGCATTCTCTCCCTTTTTCTCACTCTAATCTTCTGGGATTCTTATGATACAAATATTATTTACCTTTGATAAATCGCTGAGGTCTCTATGTCTTGTATTGTAATCATTTGCCTTTGTTTCTTGTTTTGTTTTTAAGCTTCATTATTTTCCATAATTGTATCTTCTTCTTTTTTTAATGTTTATTTATTTTTGAGAGAGAGCACAAGCAGGGAAAGGGTGGGAGGAGGGCAGAGGATCCAAAGTAGGCTCTGTGCTGACAGCATAGAGCCTGATGCCAGGCTCGAACTCATTAACCATGAAATCATGACCTGAGCCAAAATTCATCCACTTAACCAACTGAGCCACCTAGATGGCCCTTATAAATTTATCTTCTATATCACTGATTTGCTGCTCTCCTTTGTTCGATCCTCACCACCATGGCATCCACTTGAGATTGCATCTTGGTTATAGAATTTTTAATTTCAGCCTGAGTAGATTTTAGTTCTTTTTAAAATGTTTATTTCTTTATTTTGAGACAGAGAGAGAGAGCAGAGGACAGGCAGAGAGAGATGAAGAGTGGGAGAAAGAATACCAAGCAGACTCTGTGCTGCCACCACAGAGCTCAATGCAGGGCTCAAACTCATGAACCCCAAGATCATGACCTGAGCCAAAATCAAGTGTCAGATGCTTAACTGATTGAGCCTCCCAGGCATCCTTTTAGGTCTTTTATTTCTGCAGAAAGGGATTCTCTGGTGTCTTCTATGTTTTTTTTCAACCCATTTAGTATTCTTACAACTGTGGTTTTAAATTCTAGTTCAGACATCTTATTTATATCTGTGTTGATTAAATCCCTGGCTGTCATTTCTTCCTGTTCTTTCTTCTTAGCTAAATTCCCCTGTCTCGTCATTTTGGAGTAAGAAAAAATAATAACAAAATGAAATAAAAAATAAAAATTAAAAAATTAATACCAAAAGAAAAAAATCAAATAAAGGAAGCTAGATCCTAGACGTTTTGGTCTGCTTGTTGAGAGAATCTTGATAGAAAGGAGGAACAATTTTTTTCTTTAATTTAATTTTTTATTTTTAAAAATTTACATCCAAATTAGTTAGCATATAGTGAAACAATGATTTCAGGAGTAGATTCCTTAATGCCCTTTGCCCATTTAGCCCATTTCCCCTCCCACACCCCCTCCAGCAACCCTCAGTTTGTTCTCCATATTTATGAGTCTCTTCTGTTTTGTCCCCCTCCCTGTTTTTATATTATTTTTGTTTCCCTTCCCTTATGTTCATGTTTTGTCTCTTAAAGTCCTCATGAGTGAAGTCATATGATTTTTGTCTTTCTCTGACTAATTTCACTTAACATAATACCCTCCAGTTCCATCCATGTAGTTGCAAATAGCAAGATTTCATTCTTTTTGATTGTCGAGTAATACTCCATTGTATATATATATATACCACATCTTCTTTATCCATTCAAAAATCGATGGACATTTGGGCTCTTTCCATACTTTGGCTATTGTTGATAGTGCTGCTATAATCATTGGGGTGCATGTGTCCCTTCAAAACAGCATACCTGTATCCCTCGGATAAATAGTAGTGCAATTGCTGGGTCAGAGTGTAGTTCTAGTTTTAATTTTTTGAGGAACCTCCATACTGTTTTCCAGAGTTGGCTGTACCAGTTTGCATTCCCACCAGCAGTGCAAAAGAGATCCTCTTTCTCAAAATCCTCACCAACATCTGTTGTTGCCTGAGTTGTTAATGTTAGCCATTCTGACAGATGTGAGATGGTATCTCAATGTGGTTTCCTGGATGATGAGTGATGCTGAGCATTTTTTCATGTGTTGGTTGGCCATCTGGATGTCTTCCTTGGAGAAGTGTCTATTCATGTCTTTGGCCCATTTCTTCACTGGATTATTTGTTGAGAGGAGAAAAAATTTTAAACTAAGAATTTTTAAACTAAAAAATATTTTTTAAGTAATAAAATAGAATAAAAGAGGGGCACCTGGGTGGCTCAGTCGGTTGAGCATCCAACTTGGGCTTAGGTCATAATCTCACACTCTTGGGTTAGAGCCTTGCATCGTGCTCTGTGCTGATAGTTCAGAGCCTGGAGCCTGCTTCGGATTCTGTCTCCCTCTCTCTCTGCCCCTCCCCCACTCGCACTCTCTCTCTCTCAAAATAAATAAACATAATACTAAAAAATTAAAAAAAGAAAAGAAAGAAAATAAAATAGAATAAAAAATTGCTATTTCTGTATCTAGAAAGAGAAAATAAAGGGAAAGCAACATAAAAACAGAAGCAAAGAAAATGAACAAACGAAGAAGCAAATAAAATGAAACCCAAATAAAGCTAGATTCAGTTTCTCCCAGACCTGAAAGTTTGCAGCACACTACACTCCATAGACTACGTGGGTGAAAGGGATTGGTCTTGGTGGGGGGGCAGTGCCTAAGGGCATAGTTAAGCAGGGCATGTTGTAATGGCTCTTTTCTCCACTTGGTGGCACTACTTAGTTCTCTGGGGATGATCTGTGTAGGTGGGGTAGAAGTGAAAATGGCTTCACCCTAACACCCTCACAGTCATATGATCAATCACCCCTCCTTTGTCTCAAGCTTCTGTCCACTCTCCACCTTTACCCTCCCAGTGTCCAAGCTGCCTGCCTTCCAGACAGTGCCTCCCTCCTCCTGCCAGAGTTTTATCTGATGGGACTGGTTTCAAAACCCCACAATTTAGAGATCCCTGTGGCTTGGACCTGCACTGATCTTCTGGTGGAAGGTCTCCCCGAGCAATGACCGGGTACCAATTTGTCCCACAAGACATTTCTGCATTCCCACTGTGACAAAGGCTCAGAGTTTAATCGTAGCACACAGCTGACACCAGGTTTTGTTGCACTCAGCTGGTGTCTTTGTTCCAGTATCAATAAATGTGGCTGCTCTCTGGTGTCTGTCAAGACTTTTGCCGGCAGAGAGGCTATACTGCCTCTTACCTAATGCAACTCCAATCAGGGGAACTGCTTCTCCCCATGTGGCACAAGGGCTCCTTGGACCTTGCTGCCTGCTCCCAGGGATTAGCCCTGCTTCCTCACCAGAGCACTGCCAGACACTAAGGTCCAAAACTTCAGACTCTGAGCTCCACTGTTATAGAAAACTGGCGGTATTGAAACCCTCTCATTTTTCCCTGTCCCATGGTTTGGGGAACAAATTTCTTGTCCAGTTCCCTGTGAGTGTTTCACCCTTTCTATCTCTCTTTCTCTCCAACTACTTTCAGGGGGAGTGCTTTTCTTGTGCAATCCCGATGTGCTACACTCTCTCCCCCTTTCTCTTCCTCTCTCTGTCCTCTCTGAAAATGACTTCCTACCTTCTGTGGCACTGCCACTTTCTTTCCCCCAAGCCACCTCTCTGCACTGTGTACCTGCCAAGATCTGTGGCTTAAATTATGCAAGTTGTTGCGTTAATCTTCAGATCAATTTCCTAGATGTTCAAAATGGTTTAATGCTGATCCAATTGTGTTTCAGGGACAGGTCCCCATACTATCCCTCCATCTTAACTCCTCTTTACATGTTTTTTACACTGTGTAATAATTATTGTAGTTATGGTTATTTTTATACATTCATTTTTAATTTTCAAACTAGAATTGTAAGTGAATTATGCAATACTATTGCCATATTGCAGAATTTAACTATGACTATATATTTACTATTACCAGTAAGATTTAAACTAATTTTTAATTTTTAAAAAAATTTTTAATGTTTATTTATTTTTGAGAGAGAAAACAGAGTGTGAGTGAAGAAGGGGCAGAGAGAGAAGGGAGACACAGAATATGAAGCAGGTTCCAGGCTCTGAGCTGTCAGCACAGAACACGATGCAGGATTTGAACCCACAAACCTCAATCATGACCTGAGCTGAAGTTGGACACTTAACCAACTGAGCCACTCAGGCACCTCTGTTTTTCATAATGTTAATTAGCATGCTTTAATTCCATTCTGATAACAACCTTTAGCATTTCTTGAAAGGTAGGAGTGGTGGTAATGAGCTCCCTCAGCTTTTGTTTGTTTGAAAAAGTCATTATCCTTCCTTTGTTTCTGAAGAACAGCTTCGTCAGGTATAGAATTATTGGTTGTCAGGCATTTTCTTTAAATACTTTAAATATGTTATACCATTCTGTCCCGGCCTGTAAAGTTTGAGAAATCCAATGGTTACCTCATCTGATTTTCTTTGTATATAATCTCTCTTTTCTTTGCTGTTCTTAAAATTCCTTCTTTGTATTTGACTTTTTAAGTTAGTGCTTCTTGGTGTCATCCTATTCAGATTCAATCTATTTGGGGTCTTCTGGGCCTCATGTTTTTGGATTTTTATTTCTCACTCCAGGTTCAGGAAACTTTCAGCCATTATTATTTTAAATATACTTTGTCTCTTTCTCTTCTCCTTCTGGAAATTTCATAATGAGAACATTGTTTCTATTCATTGTGTCCCATAACCGAGACTGTCTTTTTTTAAATGTTTATTTATTTTTAGAAACAGAGAGCATGAATCGGGGGAGGGGAAGAGGGAGAGGGAGAGAGGGAATCCCAAGCAGGCTCTGCACTGACAGCCTGACGCTGGACTAGATCTCACAAACCTTGAGATCATGACCTGAGCTGAAATCAAGAGTCAGACGCTAAACTGACTGAGCCACCCAGGCACCCAACACATAGACTTTCGTTTTGTCATTCTTTTTTCCTTTTGCTCCTCAGATTCAGAAATTTCCAATATCTTCTTGTCTAGGTAATTGACTTTTTCTTCTGCATGTTTGAGTCTTCTTATGAAACTATTGAATTCTTCAGTTTATTTATTATAGTTTTCAACTTTGGGATTTCTGGGGTTTCTTTTTCTGATGGTTAGTATTTTCTTCTCAAACTTGTTTTATTTATGCATTGTTTTCCTAATTTTATTTACTTATCTGTGTTTTCTTGTTGTTTACTAAAATTTCTTAGAAGGTTTACTCTGAATTTTTTGCCTGACAGTTCATTGATCTCCATTTCGTTAGGGCCAGTTATTAGATCTTCATTAGTTTCCTTTGGTGGTGTCACATTTACCTGATTTTTTTTGTGATCCTTACTTTATTACATTAGTATCTGCATTTCAGTAATCAGGTTCCTCTTCCAGATTTTATAGGTTTATATTGGCAGAGACAGTACTTTATCAGGCAGCTCAGATTTGACTTCTGGGTATGTCTCCTGGTAATGTCCTTGGGCAGGTAGAACCTGCTATTATGTGGGTTTTGTTGTTGTTGTTTTTTTAAGCGAGGCAACAGTTTGATCTCTGAGGAGGGGAGTGGGAGGGGAGCCATGGCCTAAGAACAGTTTGATAGGACTTGTGACTTGGCTACCTGTGTAAGTGATTCTGCAGGATGGGCCCGGATTCTCTGCTTAGCCTTACTAGATAGTCAGGACTTGGTAATATATTCAGTGGTTAGTGGGGCTATGAATTAGCTTGCCTGACCTGGAAGGACAGTAGGACAGGTACCAGAGACTGTGCAGCATGATGTCTGGGGATCAGAATCAGGCCAGACTGTGCACTGAATTTCCTGGTTAGCTGAACCCACTAGTTTTTTCTTTTTTCTTTAAATTCCAGATAGTTAACAGTGTAATATTAGTTTTATTTGCACAATATAGTGACTCAGCACTTCCACACAACACCAGGTGCTCATCATGACAAGTGCACTCCTTAATCCCAAACACCCACTTAACCCATTTCCCTACCCACCTGTCCTCTGGTAACTGTCAGTTTGTTGTCTATAGTTAAGAGTCTGTTTCATGGTTCCCATCTCTCCCTCTTTATTTTCCCTTTGCTCATTTCTTTTGTTTCTTAAATTCAAAATTAGTGAAATCATGTGGTATTTGTATTTCTCTGACTGATGTATTTTGTCTAACATAATACTTTCTAGCTCCATCCATATCGTTGCAAGTGGCAAGATTTCATTCCTTTTTATGTCTGAGTAACATTCCATTATATATATATATATATATATATATATATATATATATATATATATGACATATTCTTTATCCATTCATCAGTCAATGGACATTTGGGCTTTTTCTGTAATTTGGTTGTTGCTGAAGGTACTGCTATAAATATCAGAGCTCATGTATCATTTTTAAGTAGCATTTTTGTATTCTGTGGGTAACCACCTAGTACTGCAATTGCTGGATTGTAGGGTAGTTCTATTTTTAACTTTTTGAGTAGCTTCCATATTGTTTTACAGAGTGACTACACGACTCTGCATTCTCACCAACAGTGTAAGAGGGTTCCCCTTTCTTCACATCCTCACCAGCACCTGTTGTTTCTTGTGTTGATTTTAACCATTCAGACTGGTGTGAGGTGATATCTCATTGTACTTTTGATTTGTATTTCCCTGATGTTGAGCATCTTTTCATTTGTCTATTGGCCATCTAGATATCTTCTTTGGGGAATGTCCATTCATTCCTTCTGCCTATTTTTAATTGGATTATTTGCTTTTAGGGCATTGAGTTTTATAAGTTCTTTATATATTTTGGGTACTATTCCTTTATCAGATATGTCATTTGCAAATATCTCCTCCCATTTTGTAGGTTGCCTTTTAGTTTTGTTGATTATTTCCTTTGCTGTGCAGAAATGTTTTATTTTGATGTGGTCCCCATAGTTTATTTTTATTTTTGTTTTCCTTGCCTCAGGAGACATATCTAGAATGAAGTTGCTATGGTCAATGTCAAAAAGGTTACTGACTGTGCTGTCCTCTAAGATTATTATGGTTCATGTCTCACATATAGGTCTTTAATTCATTTTGAATTTATTTTCGTGTATGGTGTAAGAAAGTGGTCCAGTTTTATTCTTTTGCAAGTTGCTGTCCAGTTTTTCCCACACTATTTGTTGAAGAGACTGTCTTTTTTTGCATTGGATATTCTTTCCCTGTTTGTTGAAGATTAATTGACCATACATTTGTGGGTTCATTTCTGATTTTTTTACTCTGTTCTATTGATCTATGTGTGTATTTTTGTGTCAGTACCTTACTGATTTGATCACTACATCTTTGTAATATAACTTAAAGTTCAGAATTATGATACCTTCAGCTTTGCTTTTCTTTTCACAATTCCTTTGGCTATTTGGGGTCTTTTGTGGTTCCATACAAATTTTGGGATTGTTTGTTCTAGCTCCGTGAAAAATGCTATTGGTATTTCGATATTAAATGTGTAGATTGCTTTTGGTAATGGTATTTTGGTAATGGTATTTTAATGATATTTGTTCTTCCAATCTGTGAGTATGAAATGTCTTTCCATTTCTTTCTGTCATCTTGAATTTTTTCCTCAATGTTTTGTAGTTTTCAGAGTATAGTTCTTTCACCTCTTTGGTTAGGTTTATTCCTATATATCTTATTGTTTCTAGTGCAATTGTAATGGGATTGATTCCTTAAATTCTCATTCTACTGCTTCATTATTGGTGTATAGAAATGCAACCGATTTCTGTATGTTGATTTTGTATTCTGGGACATTACTGAATTCGTGTTTCATTTCTAGCAATTTTTTGGTAGTCTTCGGGTTTTCTCTATAGAATATCATGTCATGCACAAATTGTGAAAACTTTACTTCCTCCTTGTCTATTTGGATGCCTTTTATTTATTTTTGTTTTCTGATTGGTATGGCTAGGGCTTCCAGTACTATGTTAAATAACAGTGGTGACATTAGACATCCATGCCTTGTTCCTGATTGTAGAGGAAGAGCTCTCCATTTTTCCCCACTGATGATATTAGCTGTGGGTTTTTTGTATATGGGCTTTATTATGTTGAGGTATTCTCCCTCTAAACATACTTTGTTGAGGGTTTTTTTTTTTTATCATGGATGGATGTTGTATTTTGTCAAATGCTTTTTCTGCATCAATTGAAATGATCATATGGTTCTTATCCTTTCTTTTTTATGTGGTATATCACATTGATTCATTTGCAAATATCGAACCACCCTTGCAACTCAGGAATAAATCTCATTTGATCATGGTGCATAAATTTTTGATGTATTGTTGGATTCGTTTTGCTAGCATTTTCTTGAGATTTTTTGCATCCATGTTCATTAGGGCTATTTGGCCCATAGTACTCTTTTTCAGTGGACTTTTTATCTGGTTTTGGCATCAGGGTAATGCTGACCTCATAAAATGAATTTGGAAGTATTACTTCCTTTTCTATTTTTGGAGTACTTTGAGAATAGGTATTAACTCTTTTTTAAATATTTGGTGGAATTGGCCTTATGAAGCCATCTGGCCTGGGACTTTGGTTTGTTGGAAGTTTTTGATTATTGTTTCAATTTTTTTGTTTTTTTTGCTGGTGATTAGTCTGTTCAAGTTTTGTATTTCTTCCTGTTTTAGCAGTTTATGTGTTTCTAGGAACTTATCCATTTGTTTTAGGTTGTCCAATTTGTTGTTATATAGTTTTTCATAATATTCTTTTAGAATTATTTGTATTTCTGTACTGTTTGTTGTTTCTTGTCACTCATTTGTGATTTTACCTATTTGGGTCCTTTCTCTTTTCTTTTCGATAAGTCTGGCTAGAGGATTACCAATTTTATCATTTTTTTTCCAAAAAACTAGCTCCTGATTTTATTAATTTGTTTCTTTAATTTCTATATCTTTTATTTCTTCTCTAATCTCTATTATTTCTTTACTTCTGTTATCTTTTGGCCTCATTTATTGTTCTTTTTCTAGCTCCTTTAGGTGTAAGGTTAGGTTATTTATTTGAGATTTTTCTTGCTTCTTAAGGTAGGCCTATAGTGCTGTATACTTCCATCTTATCGCTTTTGCTGCATCCAAAATTTTTGAACCATTTTGTTTTTATTTTCATTTGTTTCCATGTATTTTCTTATTTTTTTATTTCAGATTTTTATTTCTGTTCCAGTTAGTTAACACATAATTAGTTTCAGGAGTAGAATTTAGCGATTTGTCACTGATATATAACACCCAGTGTTCATCACAAGTGCTCTCCTAAATGACTATTACCCATTTAACCCATCCTCCCACCCACCTCCCCTCCAGCAGCTCTAAATTTGCTCTTTAAGAGTCTGTTATTTTCTTTCTTATTTTTCAGCTTCATTGTTTTTCATTATTTTGTCTTCTAGGTCACTGTTTTTCCTTTGCTTCTTCCAGCCTGCTTTTCATTGCATCAAGCATGTTTCCAATCTCCTTTATTGCATTCTTCATCTCTGACTCTTTTTCAACTCTTTTATCTCTGTGGTAAGGATCTCACTGATGTCTTATTCATTTCTCAAGCCTAGGGAGCACCCTTATGATTGTTGCTTTAAGTTACCCATTAGACTGGGGCGCCTGGGTGGCGCAGTCGGTTGAGCGTCCGACTTCAGCCAGGTCACGATCTCGTGGTCCGTGAATTCGAGCCCCGCGTCAGGCTCTGGGCTGATGGCTCAGAGCCTGGAACCTGTTTCCGATTCTGTGTCTCCCTCTCTCTCTGCCCCTCCCCCGTTCATGCTCTGTCTCTCTCTGTCCCAAAATAAATAAACGTTGAAAAAAAAATTTAAAAAAAAATAAATTACCCATTAGACATGTTACTTACATTGGTTTTGCTTAGATCTCTGTCCAAGGCCTTATCTTGTTCTTTCATTTAGGCTAAATTCCTCTATCTTTGCATTTTGTCTAAGTATCTGCCAGTTAGAAAAGCCAGTTATGTTTCCTGCTTCTGAAAGTAGTGGCTTTATGAAGAAGAGGTCATGTAGTGCCCAGGGCTGTGTGTTGCATGCACTCTATTGTTGTGTTTTAGCTGCTCTATCCTTCAGGTGTCTTTCCTTGCCTATAAGTAGACAGTGTTTGGTCCTTGGTGTGAATGTGGTTTTAACTATGTGTGCTCTGCTCTGCTTGTGAAATGAGACCCCAAACTTCTTCCAGTAGAACTGAGACCCTGAAGAAATCTCTGGTTGGAAAATGTGTGAGCAGGGGTTTGTGCTGCTGTTCTGGACAAGGGCCCCACTTAGGCTAGCATGACTAAAAAGGGCAGTTCCACCAGAGTGCAGAGTTTTGGGGCCTGTGTCTGCAGTGTCCTGCATTGAGCAGGTGGCTCTGTGTTTATGCTGAGGGATGAAGGAGGGAAATGGCGCCCGCCAACTCCTTTTTTTTCCCTAGAGGTATCTTGGTGAAAACTGCCTCTCAGTGACAGGTCCCAGAGCAAATAATCTCTCCCTGTGTGCCCCAGGCATTGTTCAGATTTCTGTTTCCATGCTGTCTGCCCCTGGGTTGTTTGCCCATCTTCTCTCTAGGAGCAGGGCAGTGTCCAGTGGGCACTATCTTAGCCAAGCCTAGTGACCTTTAAAACTCTTGGCTTGAAGCCCTGCTTGTTGCAAGAACTCAAGAAATTCACCCCTCTTGTTTTCCCAGCAAGTGGTTTTGGGGAAACTTTCTTCTTGTGTGTGTTTCCCTGTGTGCCCTTCTGTTTCTGTTCCTTCTCTGTGACCATGGCTCTCTCCTCTCTCAGCACTCATAATCAGTTTCTCCCCTAACCATGTCTTCACACATCCTACCTTCTCCAATGTGGCCTCTTTCCCCCTTAGTTGTGTATTTTTCTCTGTCAGTCTTCAAGTAAATTTGTGGTGTATTTAGGATGATTTAATAGTTATATAGTTGTGTTTGTGGGACCTTCATCAGGTAGAGTCCTCCTACTCTGCCACGGTCTTCCAAGGCCACTAGTTTGCTTTGCAGATGGGGTGAGCCATCAGCTGTGGTCTCTTTTCAAGTGCTACTATATATAGGGTTGTTGAATGGGCTATGCAACTGTGTGCTCTGGTTAGGTCCTCTGGTTGAATGGACTGAGGGCTGTATTAAGTGATAAGCAGGGCTATGAATTAGAATCCTTGCCTTGGCACAGCAGAAGCACCTCTAAAGGCAATAAAGCTCTTTGTTGCCTTAAACCAACTTATACCCCAATTCCCCGATAGAACATGGCCACTGTCTTTCCTCTGAAAACTATTGGCTTTGCCAACCTTTTGGCTCAAGTACTGCTGAGCAACATAGCTTCCAGGAGTTGTCCCAGCTTTTCTGGTCAGATGAGACCAGAAGACACTCTTCACAGCAAGTGGGGCACTAGGTCTCAGCTCTCTTACCTGGCTGGGAGTAGGGGAACTCCAGTCTACTCTCAATTTCCCAGTCTCTTTGGTTGGAAGGAGCTAGGAGCTACCCTGAGCTTTGGCTATGAATTAATCCATGAATGCTCCATGCCCAGTACTGGATTTGCTCTGGGGGTGATCAGTTCTACTTGCCTCTCAGCTCAATCACCACTGAGCCAGCACAGCTTCCAGGGATTGTTGCCAGCCCTTTTGGTTGGATGGGGCTGAGAGACCTTCCATAGTAGGTGGACCTGTGATTCAGTTACTTACCTCGGTATAGGCAACATGGGTTCTATGTCCAGTATATCTCATTTGAGGATCTGAATCAGGAACATCTGCACCCCATCAAGTTCCCTAGTCAGAGTCTATCCCCAACTTGGTTTTGCAGATGAGCAAATCTGCTAGTTGGGACTACATGGGCATTGTAGGTATGAATTTGGACTGCCAAGATCCATGTGCTGGTTGTTGCAAGCTTCTCCCTTCTCCATCAGATTCCCAGTGGTTGAGCCCCATAAATTTCTTTACAATCCCCTTGGTGTGAGAACAGAGCAGGGGCTCCTGCAGAGCAACCTACCATGCTGGATGGGATGATTGCCTCCCCTGGGTTATCTTGTCCCACTGGAGTAACTAGAAGCTTAGGAGAGATGTCTCCACATGGTATTGTGCTGGAATGGAGGAGGAGCGATGTCGTCAACATGTAGCTACTTCTCTTGCCCTTCTAATTCCGTCTGTCTTGGTCTTTGTGGTACAGTGGGGTGCTTCAGCCTCACCCCTATGTTTTAGGATTCTCTCAGTGGTGTCTTGTTCTTGAATAGTTGTTAGTTGTCTTCTTGTGAAGGGCAGCGAAGTTAGGAGTAACCTTTGCCACCATCTTGGTGCTATCACTCCCCTGAGGCAGTTTTGAATCTTCAATATCTAGCATAATGTAACAGTCAACAAACTTGTTGAGGTGTAACATTTAATCATTAGTGTATCTATCTAACCACTCAGTCTTCATTTTCACCTCACAAGAGGTTTCTCTACTTTCTCCAAAGCTAATCTACCAACTATGTTCAGAATCATAGTCCTTTTCATCTTCTTTGGGTACTTACTCCCTTAATAAACCCTATTCCTTGCAGCCTATCACTCTTTCTTATAAGCATCTCCTTTTTACACTGTTACATATGTGCAGTGACAAAGTGTTTATTTTTTTTTATTTATTTTTTTTTTTGCATTAGGTTATGACCCTTTCAGCTACTCGACTGTGTTATGTCATATAAAGAGCAGTGGACTTGAAGTGAAGAAAACTAAGTTTTATTCTGGTTCCTTCCATTAGCATTGGATAAGTAATCTTCCCTCTCTGACCCTCAGCTTTTCACTGGTAAAATGAGTAAATGGGATCAACTATCTCTAAGATTCCTTTCATCTCTAGTATTCTGTGCTTGATATGACTCTACAAATAAGAAACAAATACTCAGTGCCTCAAGCTTCTAATAACTTTGGAAACCTAAAAAGAAAATTAAGAATGGCTTTTGTATCCAGTTATCTACCACCACTATAATGCTGCATATCTAACCACTCAAAATTTAGTAGATTAAAACAGTAAGTATTTATTTAGTTCTTGAATCTGCAGATTGACAACTTATGTTGGCTACAGCTGGGCAGTTCTTCTACTCTTAGAAGGCTCACTTATTTGTCTGACAGTCAGTTGGTGTTGGGCTAATCTGGAATAGCTAAGGCTGGGATGACTGGGCTATGTTCTGTATGTCCAGCAGGCTAATTCAGGCATGTTCTCACAGATATGGCAGAGAAATGAGAGATAAATAAAAATACACAAAGCCTCAGGTTGCAGGGTCACACCATTACTTTTGCCAGATTTTATTAGGCAAAGCAAGCTATAAGGACCACCGAGAAAGAAGAGGTGGGGAATAGGTTCTGCCTTTTACTGAGAAGAACTTCAAAGTCACATGGCAAAGGGCAGGGCTTCAGAGAGGGGTAAAATATTGAGACACTAATGCAATCGAATTACCACAGCCTTCTAGCCAAATATATTCTTTCAATTCTTATTTCTCATCATGCCCCCCACACTCAGCATGTAATACCTATTTACTATTTTTCTTTTAACTAATTCGACACATTTCCTGAACACCTACTTTGTGCAAGACACTCATTCTTAGGCTTTCAGAGTATAAAACTTTCTGTAAGGGTAGCAGAGCATAGCAGGAAGTACATACACTTTTGAGTTAAGATGGAGCTGTGTTCACATTCCAACTTTGCCACTTACTGAATCCAAACTGCTTCTTCCTCTGTAAAAATGAAGGAAATTCCCTCAAAAGGTTAGTGTAATATGAAGGTAGCATGTAGAAATCTGTGGCACATAAGTAATAGTTCCATTTCTTCCTTCTCATCTTTCTGATTCTTAATCAGGCCTTCCCTTCAGCAACTACACTTGTCAACAAGACTGAAACAATACATTCTCTCAATATGCATCACATCTACAAGACCAAATTTACATTCCTAGCTATGATTTTTACAAATCACTTGTATTTCCAGTTGTCTTTAGGATATGATCGCTTTGATGGTCAAACTCAGTACCTATTCTCAAACACATACCATTCTTCAAGGCCCGTGGTTAGAAATATATTGGCATTCCTTTCTTCTCTGCCCTACTCACAATCCAAGTTTTCAAGGTCCTCATTTATTCCATTAAAGTAACTTTCTTCAAAAAACTCCCCTGCTCCAGAACTTTTGAAAACATCCTATTTCCTACCACAGTATGACCTACTCATGACTTTTCAGTATCTACCCTCAATAATTTGGTCTCATCTTATCCAACCAACTTTATTTTCCAAAGTCAGTTGAATTCACTTCAGTATGTGAGTTATCATTAGAAAAGGATCAATATTAACATGAAGAACAACTTTCCAATTGTGTTCTTGAGACTGGCTTTATCATTCAAGGCCTATCACTTCACTTATCTGAGCCTATTTCCTTAGGTATAAGCTTAGAAGCTTTATCTACCTTGCAAAGTGAAATAAAGGCAGCTAGAAAAATTTCACAAAGCATTGTGATTATGTACAGGACAATGTGACACACTTGCACATGTGCACACAGATGGCTTTAGACTTGCCTGCTCTCTCACCTTTGTTCATAAGTATTCTCTACCATCTGGAATGCCACACCCCACCCCCATCTTGGATGATACAAATTCTCCCAATATTTCACAGATGTATTCCTGTTCTTACTGCTCATTCTGAGATCTTATGTGGCACCAAAATTAAGAACCACAATGCATTTCAACTGTTAGTGTGTAGGGATGGTGAGTTCAGTTTATCCAAGTAGATTGCAAACTGAAAGCAGAAACAGGTATAGTTCCCAGAAGATGTGTGAAAACCCAGTTTCTCACCATGTTATTAAGGTACCTGATTGATGCGGCTTAAGTGGGTAGGTATGATGGCAAAGAACCAATATAGAAGACTATGGAGTCATAAAACCAGAGTTTGAACCCTGGTTGTGCTGTGACTTTAGGCAATTTATTTAACCTTCCCAAGTTCCCAGTTTCCAAAATGTTGAGATAAG
Source organism: Herpailurus yagouaroundi (assembly GCF_014898765.1). Lineage (NCBI taxonomy): Eukaryota > Metazoa > Chordata > Mammalia > Carnivora > Felidae > Herpailurus > Herpailurus yagouaroundi. The sequence goes on along the minus strand of NW_024420375.1, from coordinate 678,779 downwards.
GATAATACCACCAACCTCAAAAGGCTGTTGTAATTAGAGATACTGTTTATAAAGTAGCTAATATTAACACTTGGTATATATTATTTGCTCAATAATTGTGATTTCTCTTACTAACTTGCTGCCTGTGCAATCCTACACAGCATTCAATATTGTCTGATGACAATATATTACACCTGAAAATAGTATGCAGCAAATATCTCTGCATCTTTCAGTACAAGAAGAGGCACATACAAAATCTCCTTTTCCAGTGTTTTTATTTGCACATTTAACATTCACAAATCATTTTACAGATTTATTATTTCCACAGGTTCATTATTTATAGGAAAGATCAGGATTGAAATGGAGTACTAAAGAGGACCAAGAAATTACCAGCAGTGATGGCATAGTTTAAAAAGTTCTGAAATAAAGAGAACAGAGTGAGCAATAGCAGCATGTGGCCACGTCCTACCAGGCAGAACCACTGACTTCATTAAGGCAATGCCCTTACTGTTATTTTTCCCACCTAGTTTAACCAAAATAAAAAAGGATTTTATTCTCACAGTACTGCTTTCTGAAGTCTTAGAAATATAAATGGTACTATAGGTGACTAGATGCATCTGAGGACTATAAACACCTGAATAAACAGGTTAAATTTTGATGCATTAAACATCCCTATGGAAGATTTAAAATGAAAGAGGCAGAAGTCCATTTGACTCTTAAGACTTTGGGAATTTGGGGGAGGGGTGTGTGTGCTGGTGGGGAGAAGGGAGAGAAAAGGGATTCAAGGTGCAGGGGGCAGCAAACTAACTCCAATGTACACCTCCTCTTGTGTTTTTCTCAGATGCTAACATAGTGTTCTATTACTCAGGGGAAAAAAGAATGAGTTATCTATCTCTAGTCAGTTGTATGGTATAATGGTTAATGACAGGGAGCATACCCTGGGAAAGGGGTACATTCATTTCATGTACATAACAATGCAATTCAAAACTGTGTCCTACTATGCTCCCATCTATGGTGTTTTCCTACTTTATTTTTTAAAATTTTATAATGTTGATTTAGTTTTTGAGAGACAGAGAGACAGAGCGTGAAGAGGGGAGGGGCAGAGAGAGAGAAGGACACAGAATCCATAGCAGGATCCAGACTCTGAGCTGTCAGCACTGAACCTAAGATAGAGCTCGAACTCATGAGCTATGAGATCATGACCTGAGCAGTAGTCAGATGCTTAACCGACTGAGCCACCCAGGCACGCCACGTTTTCCTATTTTAAATCAATTTATTGCGTGCCCTTGGGCAATTTACTTCACTTTTCTGTGACTCAATTTTCTATTTGTAAAATAAGAACTGTAGCATTTTATGTTAAGGATTAAAGGAGATATATAAAATGCACTTAACGATAGTGCCTGGCCAAATCCACAGAGACAGAACGCATACTGGTGATTGCCAGAGGCTGGGGAGAAGTGGGAGAGGAAGTGACTGCTACTGGATATGGGATTTTACTGTGAAGTGATGAAAATGTTCTAAGATGAGAGTGGTGATAATTACACAATTATGTGAAAATACTGAAAAATCACTGAATTGTATAACACTTTAAAAGGGTGAATTTTATGGTAAAGTATATCTCAATAAAGCTGTTATAAAAAAATTCTTAAAAAAATAGAATATTGCCTGGCACAATGTAAGTGCCCAATAAATGTTAACCATTATTAGTAGTAATATTACTGTTATTATTATTATTTGGCCATCCTATGGCCTGAGTAAATCACTAGAAATTCTTTTTCAATAAAAGCCCACAGAATCTAGAAAAGTATTTCTAATTTACATATATTAACATTCACACATTTATTTCTATCCAAATTGTCTCAGAAATTAACAGTCTAATAAAGAATAACAATGTTAGTATTTTACCTGGAATAAAACAGCTGCATGCAATGGATGTCTGATCATATCATGATAGCATTCAGATAAATTTCAATGATTTGATGTTACCCAAAGATTTCAAATGACAGGAGATTTTCATTTTCATCTCCAGGAATAAACAGGAAGTCCAGGTAGAGTAAGTAGTTAGCTTATAAGAAGTATACAATTAAATCTTCAAATACAGGCTTGCTAACCTTCTCACCACATCTGGGGAATACTTTATAAAAAGACAAATATAGTGAACAGTTAAATGCTTACCAGTCCCATGCTCTGTGACAAGCCCACCTTGCCCAACAAAACAAAACCTCCATCACAATAAAAAGATCCAATTGAATTCATGTAATAAGCCTTTTAAGATGCAAAAGACTTGAAAATTAATGGTATGACTGACATTTACGACTACATGGCACAAATACATTTGCATCAGTTGAGTTTTTATAATCTGAACAGCGATTAAATCCAGTCTTTACCCTTCCTATTGCTAAAGAATATGACAGTGGAGGCTCAATCTCAGAAGCAAGAGCAGCAAATGATAAGCCACGACAGTAGTGATGCACCACACTTGGCAATGATCCACCACATTTGGTAATGATGCTCACACACTTGAGTTTCATCTAAAGCATGAAACTTCCCAATTCTTGGAACAGGGTTTCCTTTGTTAAAATCCCCTTCTATTCTAGTCTTTCTTTCTATAATTATCCATGTGCCTTTGCAGCAAATCAGGGAAAGCTGTGTTGAGTGTTACAACTTCCAGATAATCAGGTCTTCTGCCACAGAAAGCAATGCACTTTTTTTTTTCATATATTAAGAAAATATTATTTATGCCATAAAACTGATCATTCATTTTAAGAAAGATAATCTCCATTTTACCCACTTTCATTTAAATCAAATAAAACCATTCTTCGAGTCACCAAAGAGCAACAGGTTAATAGACAGAACAAGCAGCCTTAACACCCAATATGTATAACCGCCCCCCCCCACAACCCCTACTCCAGTTGTGGCCCTAAAAATTTCTGACCAAAATATTTAGCCTGAATAAAATCCAGCAGATAATTCCTTTTTGAGAAACAGGATTATTTTTTTAATTTTACATTATAACCATTGGGACAGAGTATGAAATAACTTTGGAAGAGAGATGTTTTTGGTAAGAAGTTAGAAAATTTCAGACAATGGAAATGGATGATATTTTTGGACCAGTCAGAACCAGTTTCAAAATATTTTCTTTACCACTTCAAGACTGAAACATTGGCTTTGTGCTCACAAGATTTATTTTAAAATTTAGAAGGGAAGCTGAAATAAAGATATAAACAAAAACTCTGGACAAGGCTGGGACAGAGGGAACCAACTTCGTAACGCTCTGTAATTTAATATCACTCCAAGAACACATTTGTCCTAGTATTGTTCTTAGTTAAGCTGAGAATGGAGAAAATATGTTTTAAAATTATATATCTATGTGTAGATAGTCTTTAGATACAAAATGAATAAATATTTAAATTCCATGATAAAGAAAAAATGTGGAATAAATTCCTATTTTTATAAGTAACTGTATATACAGTGGCTGTTGTCTGCCTGACTCCCAATCTTTTGTCTACTAAGAGTTCTTCAATGTGCAATTTATAGAAGGCAGTAGCTCATATTACCTTAAAGGAACCCAGTTTAGCTTAGAAATCAGCCTTTCCAGACACTCTGCTTCCTGAAAAGCCCTCACACTTGTGTGTATAAATAGCTGAGAATACAAGCAGGTGCACACATGCAAAAAAAGTACTTGTCTAAAGAAGAATTAATTAGCTTTACAAATAAAGTCTAAAACCAAGAAAATAAATTGCTATTCCCCAATCCGAGAAGCACATCTAATGAAAAAACTGCTAAGCCCGCTATGAAAAGGTGGCAGCTGTAAACCCAACTCATCCTACGTCATGCTCTAAGCATCTAGCTGTTTTGTGAATCAGCCATCAGAACACTAAATCCCTCCATGTTCACATGGTTAACTGCAGGCTTCTGATTTAGCTTTACTTTCTAGTTAGAGGCCAGCCTACGCAGAATAATTGTTTAGAGCTATGCTGTATCCAAACTACCTCCTACTATTAAGAAGAAAGTGCCCACGTGATAATATGCATGAAGGACCTATCAATCTAAATTTCTGAGGTCTTCCACCTGGATAAGTTCGAGCACTGGTCCACAGAGAGCTTTAATCAAAGGAAAATTATATGGTAACTGCCAACAGTTTGCATATTCAGAGCTGGGGGGGGGGGGTAAGATGAAAAATTAGAGTGTCACTGAGGTGCTGTTAAGCATGGCAGAAAGGTGACTATATGGAAAGACTAAAGAAGCCAATTCTTTAGCTGCCCTTTGCTTTTTAAAAAAGCAACAAGTGTAGAATTTTCCCCTGTCAAAATCTGAACACTGGTGAATGCATGTTTTCTCCTACCCAATTATGAAACCCCTTCCCAACCTCTGTCATTGCCTTTTTAAGCCTAAGAGAGAAATAAAAGAAAATGGATACAGACTATCCATTCTTATTTATGAAGAGAGAGGCATATTCTAATAGTCATAAGGCAATGTATTTAAGAGCTGCACCTGAACTGGTATTCTCAAAACTGAAAATACACTTACTAATTCTACTCAACTTGCAGGATGTATCCATGTGCTTTCTAAATCATTGGTTGTCACTCAAATGGACCACAGTGACCCTATCATGCCTTAAGGCAGCACTATACTGTGTATACTACGTATTTTCAAGAAATGACATTAAGAGGAAAAGGACAATCTTTCAAACATCAGTTCCTTACATAAATGGTGATGGTGCTTTATGGCTCCCCTTTCATCTCAAAATATCTCCAAAATTAGACAAAAGAGGGCCAGAGGCAAAGCTCAATGGTAAATTGCATCTTTCAGACGAGCTTTCAATTCACTGGTTTTTAATTTCCATTTCCTGATTTACTGAGGAGTGAAGGTGAGAATCATCCAACTGATGACAAAATAGAACAAGAAAACAGGATAAATGGCGAGGGCTTTGCGGTTTGGAGGCTGGCTATCGGCAAGAAAAGCTGTAGAGGCTAAACAAAACAAACAAAACAAAATGGAACCTTTAATATAAAAAGATTGTCACAACCACTAACATCTACTAAACTTGAATGTGCTTGGCATAGTCTGGAACATAGAATTATACTAAAAGTTCAGTTATATTTGATATCCTCAGAGAAAAAGGCATTCTGCAGCATAGTTTCCCAGACAGTTGAGAGCTACTAGTTTCTAGTATTAAGATTTCAACCATTTTACATGAAAATCTTTCTAAAAGGGGTTTCCTACTCTTTTCTCAGAAGTTACTGAACTGTGATGAGTAGGCTTATTACAAAGATGTCTAAGGTTAGTTGCTCCTGTGGCAAATGACTTCATACTGCTGTGCTGGGTTATCAGCTCTTTATGATGCTGTCCCTCTTGTCCACCCAGGAAAGGAGACTCATCTTTTTACTTATTAATGACCACCTTTCATGGAAATCTTTCCTGAACAACCATCTGTTATCCTGCCACCCCAGGCAGATCTGCCCACATACCTCCTCTGTGTCCTCACCATCCCCTGAACAGACTTCCATCTTCCACCTTGGATGCCTATTGCCCTTAAGTGTTTACATGTCTGGCTGCTCCACTAAGTTATGAACTCTGAGGATGGAGACCATGGTTAGCACAATGCCTGACACAGAGTTTGTGCTTAAGAAATACTTGCTGAATTAAAAAGTGGAATGTTTACAGGAGCCTCTCTCCCTTCTAAGATTCTACTTTCTGAACTGCTATGAGCCTGGATACTGGGTATTTAGAACTACATATAGGGTAAATTATCAGACTCTATGTGAGGGAATGAGGAGTTCTCCCATTGGTAAAGCACTCGACTTAATATACAGTCTCTGCAGTATCAATTCTATCACTCTTGGACCTTACTTTTGGATTACTTCTTGGATTTTAATCATGGTCCAGAACAAAGACATGATAATGCACTTAAAAATATTAAGCAGGGGCGCCTGGGTGGCGCAGTCGGTTAAGCGTCCGACTTCAGCCAGGTCACAATCTCGCGGTCCGTGAGTTCGAGCCCCGCGTCGGGCTCTGGGCTGATGGCTCAGAGCCTGGAGCCTGTTTCCGATTCTGTGTCTCCCTCTCTCTCTGCCCCTCCCCCGTTCATGCTCTGTCTCTCTCTCTGTCCCAAAAATAAAAATAAATGTTGTTTTTTTTTTTTTTAAAAAAAATATTAAGCAGTCTGTCTATCCCATGAAACAAGAAGCTACCTTGTAGCTGAAGGTAGAATTTTAAGAGAATTTTAGGAAGGCAAAACTAATGAGCACTTGGCATTCACTGCCACTGCTACAGGCTCTTCCTAATCTTTAACAGAATGTTCTACTGAAGCATAAAAGTACTATATAATGATACCTAACAACCTATACTGGGAGATCGTATAGTACACTTCTAAAGAGGTGTGAGATCTGCTTGGGTTTTAAACTTAATTCCCTTATTCACTAGTTATGTGTTCTAGGGCATGTTGTTTAACCTCGCTGTGTCTGTTCCTCATCTGTAAAAATAGGACTAATATATATAGTTTTTATTTTTTAGGGCTGTTGTGAGGGTTAAGTGAGATAATACATACATAGCACTCACAACAGTGCTTGGTCTGTAATAAGCAATCTGTATATGCAACCTACTATTTTTATTATGACGAATTTCACAGGAAAAGTCCCAAGTCATTTCTCAAGTCACCTATGCCTCCTACATGCCAGGAACTGAGCTAGGTCTAGTGTAATCTCCATTCCCAATCCTATATATTATTTAATAATTTTTAAAAAAGGATGTGACTATCCACATCTCAAAACTCTAGATACCCAATTTGCATAAGGTGGACATCACCCCTATCAAATGCCTACTCAGAGAAGAGGGTTCTATGGATGACACTGGCAAGAATGATATCACCCATGTATGACTTAGGAGTTACATTGCTCCTCATCTGGTCTTCATCTCTTAACTCCTGTCCTTGTATGCTTTGCCATTGTAGAGATAAATACATTCTTACCTACTATAGACCATGTAAACATCACGATCACCACAAAAAGCCGGACCATGAAGTTTATTGGTCCTTGCTCGGCCAAAAGCACCAACCGACAAACCAGCATTGCCACTGTCAAGGGGAGTATACAGTAACCCAGCACACAGAGGCTCTGGAAAAAAGATCTAAAAAAATAATATACAACCATAAAGATCATCAATATAGTTTATCTGTATCATGAGCTAGTTTATTACACAGATTTCTATGTAGCCTGGATTGCTACAGTCCTCAAAATACATAATACCTATACTTTAACATTGATTTTATGAAGATAGGTTTCTGTATTAATCATATGCTTTAATTTTTCTCTCCCCATACTCTTCCTCCTTTCCTCTCACACTCCTTAAGAGTCAATCATCTAGGATACCAGATGATCTACTCTAATTTGTAAAGACTTCCTTTTCCCACTGAACCTCTAAGACAGTGATTCTTAATCTTTTCTAGTTTAAAAACCTATTTAAGAATTTGTTGAAAGCTAAGGACCATTTCTTCCACAAAAAGGACATAATATCCTTTTTTTTTTAAATATGAAATTTATTGTCAAATTGGTTTCCATACAACACCCAGTGCTCATCCCAACAGGTGCCCTCCTCAATACCCATCCCCCACCCTACCCTCCCTCCCAGGCCCCATCAAACCTCACTTTGTTCTCAGTTCTTAAGAGTCTCCTATGTTTTGGCTCCCTCCCTCTCTAACCTCTTTTTATTTTCCTTCCCTTCCTCCATGGTCTTCTATTAAGTTTCTCAGGATCCACATAAGAGTGAAAACATATGGTATCTTTCTCTGTATGACTTATTTCACTTAGCATCACACTCTCCAGTTCCATCCACGTTGCTACAGAAGGCCATATTTCATTCTTTCTCATTGCCAGGTAGTTTTCCATTGTGTATATAAACCACAATTTCTTTATCCATTCATCAGTTGATAGACATTTAGGCTCCTTCCATAATTTGGCTCTTGTTGAAATTGCTACTATAAACATTGGGGTACAAATGCCCCTATGCATCAGCATTCCTGTATCCCTTGGGTAAATTCCTAGCAGTGCTATTGCTGGGTCATAGGGTAGGTCTATTTTTAATTTTTTGAGGAACCTCCGCACTGTTTTCCAGAGCGGCTGCACCAGTTTGCATTCCCACCAACAGTGCAAGAGGGTTCCCGTTTCTCCACATCCTTGCCAGCATCTATAGTCTCCTGATTTGTTCATTTTAGCCACTCTGACTTGGGTGAGGTATTATCTGAGTGTGGTTTGGATTTGTATTTCCCTGATGAGGAGCGACGTTGAGCATCTTTTCATGTGCCTCTTGGCCATCTGGGTGTCTTCTTTAGAGAAGTGTCTATTCATGTTTTCTGCCCATTTCTTCACTGGATTATTTGTTTTCTGGGTGTGGAGTTTGGTGAGCTCTTTATAGATTTTGGATACTAGCCCTTTGTCCAATATGTCATTTGCAAATATCTTTTCCCATTCCGTTGGTTGCCATTTAGTTTTGTTGATTGTTTCCTTTGTAATGCAGAAGCTTTTTATCTTCATGAGGTCCCAATAGTTCATTTTTGCTTTTAATTCCCTTGCCTTTGGGGATGTGTCAAGCAAGAAATTGCTATGGCTGAGGTAAGAGAGGTTTTTCCCTGCTTTCTCCCCTAGGGTTTTGATGGTTTCCTGTCTCACATTCAGGTCGTTTATCCATTTTGAGCTTGTTTTTCTGAATGGTGTAAGAAAGTGGTTTAGTTTCATCCTTCTGCATGTTGCTGTCTAGTTCTCCCAGCACCATTTGTTAAAGACACTGTCTTTTTTCCATTGGATGTTGTTTCCTGCTTTGTCAAAGATTAGTTGGCCATACTTTTGTGGGTCTAATTTTGGGGTTTCTATTCTCTTCCATTGGTCTATGTGTCTGTTTTTGTGCCAATACCATGCTTCCTTGATGATTACAGCTTTGTAGTAGAGGCTAAAGTCTGGGATTGTGATACCTCCTGCTTTGTTCTTCTTCTTCAAAATTACTTTGGCTATTCGGGGTCTTTTGTGGTTCCACACAAATTTTAGGATTGCTTCTTCTAGCTTCGAGAAGAATGCTATTGCAATTTTGATTGGGATTGCATTGAATGTGTAGATAGCTTTGGGTTGTATTGACATTTTAACAATATTTATTCTTCCAATCCACAAGCACGGTATGTTTTTCCATTTCTTTCTATCTTCTTCAATTTCCTTCATAAGCTTTCTATAGTTTTCAGCATACAGATCTTTTACATCTTTGGTTAGGTTTATTCCTAGGTATTTTATGCTTCTTGGTGCAATTGTGAATGGGATCAGTTTCTTTATTTGTTTTTCTGTTGCTTCATTATTAGTGTATAAGAATGCAACTGATCTGTACACTGATTTTGTATCCTGTGACTTTGCTGAATTCATGTATCAGTTCTAGCAGACTTTTTGTGGAGTCTATTGGATTTTCCATGTATAATATCATGTCATGTGCAAAAAGTGAAAGCTTAACTTCATCTTTGCCAATTTTGATGCCTTTGATTTCCTTTTGTTGTGTGATTGCTGATGCTAGAACTTCCAACACTATGTTACAGAACAGCGGTGAGAGTGGATATCCCTGTCGTGTTCCTGATCTCAGGGAGAACGCTCCCAATTTTTCCCCATTGAGGATGATATTAGCTGTGGGCTTTTCATAAATGGCTTTTATGATGTTTAAGTATGTTCCTTCTATCCCGACTTTCTCGAGGGTTTTTATTAAGAAAGGATGCTGACTTTTGTCAAATGCTTTTTCTGCATCGATTGACAGGATCATATGGCTCTTTTCTTTCCTTTTATTAATGTGATGTATCACCTTGATTGATATGCAAATGTTGAACCAGCCCTGCATCCCAGGAATGAATCCCACTTGATCATGGTGAATAATTCTTTTTATATGCTGTTGAATTCGATTTGCTAGTATCTTATTGAGAATTTTTGCATCCATATTCATCAGGGATATTGGCCTGTAGTTCTCTTTTTTTTACTGGGTCTCTGTCTGGTTTAGGAATCAAAGTAACACTGGCTTCATAGAATGAGTCTGGAAGTTTTCCTTCCCTTTCTATTTTTTGGAATAGCTTGAGAAGGATAGGTATTATTTCTGCTTTAAACGTCTGGTAGAATTTTCGGAAGCCATCTGGTCCTGAACTCTATTTGTTGGGAGATTTTTGATAACTCATTCAA
>NW_024420375.1:653029-658607 GCF_014898765.1 Herpailurus yagouaroundi | reverse complement strand
TGTGTGTGTGTGTGTATGTGTATGTATGTGTATGTGTATGTGTATATATATATCTTCTTTATCCATTCATTCATTGATGGACATTTGGGATCTTTCTATACTTTGGCTATTGTCCATAGTGCTGCTATAAACATTGGGGTGCTTGTGTTCCTTTGAAATAGCACACCTGTATCCCTTGGATAAATTCCTAGTAGTGCAATTGCTGGGTTGGAGGGTAGTTCTAGCTTTAATTTTTTGAGGAACCTCCATACTGTTTCCCAGAGTGGCTGCACCAGTTTGCATTCCCACCAGTAGTGCAAAAGAGATCCTCTTTCTCCAAATCCTCGCCAACATCTGTTGTTGCCTAAGTTGTTAATGTTATCCATTCTGACAGGTATGAGGTGGTATCTCAATGTGGTTTCCTGGATGATGAGTGATACTGAGCAATTTTTCATGTGTCGCTTGGCCATCTGGATGTCTTCTTTGGAGAAGTGTCTATTCATGTCTTTTGCCCATTTCTTCATGGGATTATTTGGTTTTGGGGTGTTGACTTTGAAAAGTTCTCTATAGATTTTGGATACTAAACCTTTATTCTGATATGTCTTTTGCAAATATCTACTCCCATTCCATAGGTTGCCTTTTAGTTTTGCTAATTATTTCCTTTGCTGTGCAGAAGCTTTTTATTTTGATGAGGTCCCAATAGTTCATTTTTGCTTTTGTTTCCCTTGGCTCCGGAGACCTGTCGAGTAAAAACTTTCCATGGCTAAGGTCAAAGAGGCTTTTGTTTGCTTTCTCCTTTAGGATTTTGATGGCTTCCTGTATTACGTTTCAGTCTTTCATCCATTTTGAGTTTATTTTTTTGTACAGTGTAAGAGTGGTCCAGATTCATTTTTCTGCATGTTGGTGTCCAGTTTTCCCAGCACCATTTGCTGAAGAGACTGTCTTCATTCCATTAGATATTCTTTCCTGCTTTGTCAACAATTAGTCAGCCATATGTTTCTTGGTCCATTTCTGGATTCTCTATTCTGTTTCGTTGATCTGAGTGTCTGTTTTTGTGCCAGTACCATACTGTCTTGATGATTACAACCTTGTAATAACATCTTGAAGTCTGGGATTGTGATGCCTCCTGCTTTGGTTTTCTTTTTCCAGATTGCTTTGGCTATTCAGGGTCTTTTCTGGTTCCATACAAATTTTAGGATTGTTTGTTCTAGCTCTGTTAAGAATGCTGATGTTGCTTTGATAGGGATTGCATTCAATATGTAGATTGCTTTGGCTAGTATTGACATTTCAACAATATATTTTTTTTCCTATCCAGGAGCATGGAACATTTTTCCATTTTTTGTGTGTCTTCTTCAATTTCTTTCATAAGCTTTCTATAGTTTTCATCACATAGATTTTCATCTCTTTGGTTAGATTTATTCCTAGGTATTTTATGGGTTTTGGTGCAATTGTAAATGGGATAGATTCCTTGATTTCTCCTTCTGTTTCTTCATTATTTGTGTATAGGAATGCAACCGATTTCTATGCATTGATTTTATATCCTGCCACTTTGTTGAATTCAAGGATCAACCCTAGAAGTTTTTTGGTGGAATCTTTTGGGTTTTACACATAGAATATCATGTCACCTGTTAAAAGTGAAAGTTTGACCTCCTCATGGCTGATATGGATGCCTTTTATTTCTTTCTGTTGTCTGATTGCTGTGGCTAAGGCTTCCAATACTATGTTGAGTAACAGTGGTGAGAGTAGACATCCCTTTCTTGTTCCTGCCCTTAGGGGGAAAGCTCTCAGTTTTTCCCCATTGAGGATGACATTGGCAGTGGGTCTTTCATATATGGCTTGTATGATCTTGAGGTAAAAGCCCTTCTATCCCTACTTTCTTGAGGGTTTTTATCAAGAAATGATGCTGTATTTTGTCAAATGCTTTGTCTGCATCTATTGAGAGGATCATGTGGTTCTTGTCCTTTCTTTTATTTATGTGATGTATCACATTGATTGTTTTGTGGATAGTGAACCAGCCCTGCAACCCAGGTATAAATCCCACTTGGTCCTGGTGAATAATTTTAATGTATTGTTGGATCTGGTTGGCTAATATCTTGTTGAGGATTTTTGCATCCATGTTCATCAGGGAAATTGGTCTGTAGTTCTCCTGTTTATTGGGGTCTCTGGTTTTGGAATCAAGGTAATGCTGGCTTCATAGGAAGTGTTTGGAAGTTTTCCTCCCATTTCTATTTTTTGGAACAGCTTCAAGAGAATGGGTGTCAACTCTTCCTTAAATGTTTGGTAGAATTTCCCTGGAAAGCCATCTGGCCCTGGACTCTTGTTTTTTGGCAGATTTTTGATTACTAATTTGATTTCTTTACTGGTTATGGGTCTGTTCAAATTTTCTATTTCTTCCTGTTTCAGTTTTGATAGTGTATATGTTTCTAGAAATTTGTCCATTTCTTCCAGCTTTCCCATTTCATTGGCGTATAATTGCTCATAATATTCTCTTATTTATTTATTTCTGCTATCTTGGTTGTTATCTCTCCTCCCTCATTCTTGATTTTATTTATTTGGGTCCTTTCCTTTTTCTTTTTGATCAAACTTGATAGGGGTTTATCAATTTTGTTAATTCTTTCAAGGTACCAACTTCTGGTTTCATTGATCCGTTCTACTGGTTTTTTTGGTTTTGATAACATTGATTTCTGCTCTCATCTTTATTATTTCCTCTCTTCTGCTGTTTTTGGGTTTTACTTGCCGTTCTTTTTCCAGCTCTTCAAGGTGTAAGGTTAGGTTGTGTCTCTGTGACCTTTCTTCATTCTTTAGGAAGGCCTGGATTGCTATATACTTCCCTCTTATGACCGCCTTTGCTGTGTCCCAGAAGGTTTGGGCTGTGTTGTTTTCATTTTCACTGGCTTCCATTTTAACTTCCTCTTAACTTCTTGGTTAGCCCATTCATTCTTTAGTAGGATGGTCTTTAGTCTCCAATTATTTATCTTTCCACATTTTTTCTTGTGGTTGATTTCGAGTTTCATAGCTTTGTGGTCTGAAAATATGCATGGAATAATCTCAATTTTTTTTTTTTTTACTTGTTGAGGGCTGATCTGTGTCCAGTATGTGGTCTATTCTGGAGAACGTTCCACATGTACTGGAGAGGAATGTGTATTCCAATGATTTAGGATGAAATCTTCTGTATATATCTGTTAAGTCCATCTCGTCCAGTGTGTCATTCAAAGCCATTGTTTCCTTGTTGATTTTCTGTTTAGATGGTCTGTCCATTGCTGTAAGTGGGGTGTTGAAGTCCCTGACTATTATGGTATTATAATCAATGAGTTTCTTTATGTTTGTGATTAAGTGATTTATATATTTGGGTTCTTCCACATTTGGAACATAAATGTTTCCAACTGTTAGGTCTTCTTGGTGGATAGACCCCTTAATTATCATGTAATGCCCTTCTTCATCTCTTGTTACAGTCTTTATTTAAACTCTAGATTGTCTGATATAAGTTTGGCTACTCCAGCTTTCTTTTGGAGACCATTAGCATGATAGATAGTTCTCCATTCCCTTACTTTTAATCTGAAAGTGTGTTTAGGTCTTAAGTGGGTCTCTTGTAAACAGCATCTAGATGGATCTTGTTTTCTTATCCATTCTGTTGCCTTATGTCCTTATGTCATTTGATTGGGGCATTTAGTCCATTGACATTTAGAGTGAGTAGTGAAAGATATGAATTCATTGACATTATGTTGCCTGTACAGTTTGAGTTTCTGGTGGTGTTCTCTGGTCCTTTCTAATCTTTGTTGCTTTTGGTCGTTTTTCTTCCATCTTTTCTCTTCTCAGAGTCCCCCATAAAAGTTCTTGCAGGGCTGGTTTAATGGTCACAAACTCCTTTAATTTTGTTTCTCAGGGAAACTTTAATCTCTCCTTCTGTTTTGAATGAAAGCCTTGTTGGATAAAGAATTCGTGGCTGCATATTTTTCCAATTCAACACATTGAATATATCCTGCCACTCTTTTCTGGTCTGCCAAGTTTCTGTGGCTAGGTCGGCTGCAAACCTGATGTGTCTTCCCTTGTAGGTTAAGGACTTTTTTCCTCTTGTTGCTTTCAGATTCTTTACTTGCCTGAGTATTTTGTGAATTTGACTATGATATGCCTTGATGAAGGTCAGTTTTTGTTGAATCTAACGGCAGTCCTCTGTGCTTCCTGGATTTTGATGTCTGTGTCTTTCCCCAGGCTAGGAAAGTTTTCCACTATGATTTGTTCACATAACCCTTCTACCCCTTTTTCTCTGTCTTCATCTTCTGAGACTCCTGTGATTCTGATGTTGTTCCTTTTTAATGAGTCACTGATTTCTCTAATTCTTAAATCATGCTCTTTGCCTTAGTCTCCTGTAGGGAATAAGCTTACAAATCCCCCGGGCTTACATCAATGGGTTAACAAGGCATAAAGAAGTACAAAACCATTGGATGCTCACATCTGAGTTTGGGTAAAAAAGACAAGGCAACCAAGAATAGGGAGGTACAAAGGAACCCAATACATAGGTATATGAAATAAACAAGATTAAATATTCAGGGTGGAAGCACCCCACAATTTAGTACTATAACAGAATGCTGCTTTCACAGGAAGGAAGGACCAAGTTAGGTAAACAGGTAAATTGGGCTATAGACCGCTGCACTACAGGTGAAGTAGACCAGAGCAGAGATGATTAACAAAAGAAAAGGTGCCTTGTTAACTCTGAGGTCACGTGTCCTACCTGTCTCATTCCCCTAGGCTAGCTAAGATAAACAGAGGTGGTGCCTCATGTTCGCTATAAACAACCTTCCACCTGACTGCCTGGCATCAGCATTTTGCTTTGTATTAGCCCAAACCCCTAACCCCAAATGTCTTTAGGACCCCCTTTCCCTCACAACCACAAGTTAAAGTTCACAGATTTATTGTCTCTTTGCGCATGTCCATCACCATGTTTGTAAGCCTTCTTATCCTAATAAAAACAGAGCAAGGACTCTTATTTGGGGCTCTTTTCTTTTCCCAGACATTAGCAATCTTGTTTTTTCACCCTGTGTCCTGCTCTCTTGCTAGACAAGAGAGAACATTAGACACAGAGTCTACGACAGTCTGCCTCTTTTTTTCTGCTCCATTGTTCTCCATAAGTTTGTCTTCTATATTGCTTATTTGCTGCTCTGCCTCATCTGTCCTTGACACTGTGGCATCCATTCAAGACTAAGGCTCAGTTACAACATTTTTATTTTCATCCTGACTAGCTTTAATCTCCATGGAAAGGGATTCTAATCTGTTTTCAACCTCAGCTAGTATTATTATCGTGATTCTAAATTCTGGTTCAGACATCTTTCTTGTATCTGTGTTGATTAAGTCCCTGGCTGTCATTTCTCCCTGTTCTTTCTTTTGGGGTGAATTCCTTCGTTTCATCATTTTGAAGGGAGAAAAGGAATTAAAAAGGTAAAAAAAAGTTAAAATTAAAAAATTAAAAACACACAAAAAATCAAATAAAGGATGCTAGATCCTAGGTGTGTTCTGGTCTGGTTGTTGAAAGGAGCTTGATAGGTTAGAGAATAAAGGAAAGAAAAGGAAAATGCTTGAAAATTTGAAAAAAATGAATACAATG
>NW_024420375.1:643363-652929 GCF_014898765.1 Herpailurus yagouaroundi | reverse complement strand
TAATAGAAATGGAAAATAAAAATAAATTTTTTCTCTTTCTGTATTCAAGGATAAAAAAAGAAAGAAAAGAAATTGAATAGATGGACCAGTAGACTTCAGTACGATTGAAATTATATCAGCTTCCCCTAGAAATCAAACTATGAAGCACTTTATAGTCTGTAAACTAAGCAGGCAAAGAGACTTGTGTTGTTCCTGAAGAGTGAGGTTGGCCCAGTTGGGCAGGGCTTAGTGCAATGGCTCTGTTCTCCACTAGATGGTGCTGCTTAGCTTACTGGGGTTGATTGTTGTGGTTCTGTAGGTGTGTATGCACAGATGCATTAGGAGTGAAAATCGTGTCACCCAGCTACCCAGTCTGTAGTATCAGAACTCTGTGCTCTCCATGACCAGAAATCAGGCACCCCTCCTTTGTCTCCGGCTTCCATCCACTCCCCACTTTTACACTGTCTGTGACCAAGCCATCAGGTTGCCAGGTGGCACCTCCCTTCTGAGTTTTATCTCAGATGTAGCTGTGTTTCCCAACCCCTCACTTCTGAGGGACTGTGGCTTTGACCTGCTCAGACCCTCTGGGGGAGAGTCTCACTGAGCAATGGCTGGGTGCTGGCCCACCCCCAGGAACATTCAGGAGACCATGCTGCTGCTGATGCCCAGAGACTGTGGCCACATGCCAGCCTGCCCCAGAAAAAGTTTGCGCTATCTTGTAGCAGCAGCATTTCAGGAATTATGGAAAATTGCAACACACATCTGCACCAGTCTACCCCCTTAACGTCCTTGTTCCAGCACCAGTGAATGTGGTTGCTCTCCAGGGTCCACTGGGGCCTTTGCCTGTGGGGAGGCTGTACAGCCTCTACCAAATGTCCTCCCAGCAGGGGAACCGCCTCTCCCCACGTGGCCTGAGGACCCTAAGGACTTCGCTCTCTGTTCCTGGGGATTTGCCCTTCCCACCAGAGCACCACCAGGTATCAAGGTGCAGAGTTTCAGACCCTGAACTCTCCCTGTTTATAAAGTCTTAATGGAATTTAAACCCTCTCCTTTCTCCCTGTTTTGTTCAATCCCTTGAGTAATCTTTCTTTTCTCTCCAGCTGCTTTTGGGGGGGGGGGGGGATGTTTTCTGTACTCTCCCCCCATCTCTGTCTTCTCTCTGCAAGGAAAAACAGCTCCCTGCCCTCCGCGGGCTTCTCCCCCAGTTCACTTCTTTGTGCTGCATATCTGCTGAGTTCTCTGGTTCAGGTTGTACAGATTGTTGTGTTAATCCTCAAATCAGTTTTCTAGGTGTGCAAGATGGTTTAGTGTTGATCTGGCTGTATTTCAGGGATGAGAGATGCAAAAAAAACTTCCATGCTGTTCTGTCATCTTGGCCCCCTCCTAGAAATCCTCTGTTCAGCAGTTTTAAGAGACTTTTCTCTTTAGCCCTCATACATATATATATATTTTTTTTTTTAAATACCTAACAGTCAGACTTCCTAAAAAATCTAAGAGACGCTACTTGCCAAGGGAAAAAAATGCATTTTAATAATACTCACATGTTTCCTCCAAGAAGTTTTGAGTTGAGGGTGATGGTAACTGCACCAAACCAGACAATGACAAAGACTTCTGCAAACTGGGGCCCTCCATCCTTTTCACTATCTACAGAGCTTCTTTGAAGCATTCTGTGACAAGGAAATGGCATGAGAAATGCTTCATCTTTTATTTAGAGCAATAAAGTTAAGGCATGGGTTGTCTAACATTGAATCAGAGAGCTGTCTGAAACCTCACCTAGAGATCTGTAATATGTAGGCTGTATAAAAGGAAGATGTCAGAAATATTTAGCAAGGCTCCTTTATTTCAAATTCCAAATGCCTCAGGACTACAGGGGTTGCCTCATATGGCCTTGTTAAGATGTTTACATGCATTACTGAAGACCGTTTTGGTTAAGCACAGGTTATAAACTGAAGGGCCAAATGTGGCTCACAGACATGAGGTTGTTGGTCTGTACATGGCTTAACATGAGTTTAAATCCAAGATGACATTATTTTAAAGTTGGGAGGTTTCACATAAAAACATGTATTTCTGGGGGCACCTGGGTGGCTTGGTTGAGCATCCAATTTCGGCTCAGGTCATGATCTCGTGGTTCATGGGTTTGAGCCCTGCATTGGGCTCTGTGCTGATGGCACAGAGCCTGGAGCCTGTTTTAGATTCTGTGTCTCCCTCTCTCTCTGCCCCTCTCCTGCTCACACTCTGTCTCTCTCTCTCTCTCAAAAAATAAACATTAAAGAAATATGTATTTCTGGATTTTCTTAAAAAACCAGAAGAATTTCTAACACATTGCTACACAGCAACAATTGGGAGCAGGTGACACAGCAGCAGCTCCCTTCACAAGGGGCTTCAGGTCACCAATTCCCAACAAATACATTTAGGTTACTTTTCTAGCCCTTAGACACATTTGGATTTGTAATCCTGGGGTTAAGTCTTTAGTTCTTACATTCAAAAATGGAAACGTTCTATAAACCTATTTAGCTGTGGATTTTTAAAAATAAAAACATACAGATTATTACTAAGAGACTTTGCTTTAAAATAGAGTAGTTGAACTGTCACTTAAATATCCTCTCTTTGTCTAAGAATTTTACAGACATAAACTGTTTTGAACTTTGGACAAGAACACTTGGATTCAGTGTCATTTTTTTCAGAAAAATAATAAATAACACCAAGCTCACAACCTCTTTTCATTACATAGTATAGACAAGTCACATAGTAAGTCTCGCCCTGCTATGCTGTTTGCCAGTACAGGCTTTTGTATTCTACAGTTGTACATAGTCCATTCTGAGTCCTGACAATCCGATGCAAGGAATGCTGGCATTCATCACTTGTCTGGAATCTCTATTGCTTCAGCATGGTATGATAGAAGAACATTAACTGGCCTCAAAGGAAGGAGATCCAGAAAGTGATCCTAGTTCTGTCACTAGATACATACACTAGAGTAATCATTTCATGTCTTGGGACTCCAGTTTTCCTCTCTGCAAATAAATTGGGTTAAACTACATAATCTCTAATGTTAACCTTTTAAAACTAAAAAAGTACATGGGGTGCCTGGGTGGCGCAGTCGGTTAAGCGTCCGACTTCAGCCAGGTCACGATTTCGCGGTCCGTGAGCTCGAGCCCAGCGTCAGGCTCTGGGCTGATGGCTCAGAGCCTGGAGCCTGTTTCCGATTCTGAGTCTCCCTCTCTCTCTGATCCTCTCCCGTTCATGCTCTGTCTCTCTCTGTCCCACAAATAAATAAACGTTGAAAAAAAAAAAAACTTTAAAAAAAAAAAAAAAACTAAAAAAGTACATGCTCAAAAATTCTAATATAAACCTGTCCATCAAGGCACCAGGTTATTGCCCTTGATGTGGTTATTAAAGGGCTAAGAAAAAGCACTCTATGTTATTACCTAAATCACCACATGATCAATTTACATTTAAAAAATGGGTATGGGAGCCTGGGTGGTTCAGTCAGTTAAGCATCCAACTTGATTTCAGCTCAGGTCATGATTTCATAGTTGGTGAGATCAAGCCCCATGGAGCCTGCTTGAGATTCTCTCTCTCTCTCTCTCTCTCTCTCTCTCTCTCTGCCCCTTCCTCTCTCACGCTCTCTTTCCCTTCCTCCCTCTCTCTCAAAATAAACTTTAAAGTAAAAAAGTGGGTAGAAAAGCCAGTAAGAAACTTGCTGAATTTAGAATCATAAAACATCAAGCCTGGAAAGGATCCTCAGCCATCTCCTTTTACAGATATGGAAGAGGAGACCCAGAGGGGTTAGGTGGGAAGAGAGGTATAATAATCATAGAGATAGAGAACAGGCAGTGAAGGAAACCTGAGGTTGAATCCCAGGTCTACCACTGACTGTGTGATCTTGGTTCAGTCCTCAATCTCTCTGAACCTAAGCTTGTTTGTCAAAAAAAGAAAATAATATTCTTGTTATGATGTTAAAATAAGAGAAGGTATTTAAAAGTTTTCTGTAGGGGCGCCTGGGTGGCTCAGTCGGTTAAGCATCCGACTTCGGCTCAGGTCGTGATCTCGCGGTCTGTGAGTTCGAGCCCCACGTCGGGCTCTGTGCTGACAGCTCAGAGCCTGGAGCCTGCTTCTGATTCTGTGTCTCCCTCTCTCTCTGACCCTCCCCCCATTCATGTTCTGTCTCTGTCTCAAAAATAAATAAACATTAAAAAAAATTAAAAAAAAAGTTTTTTGTAAACTGGGAAAAATTATTATATACATTTTGGTTCTAAGTAGCCCAAAATCGCTTTGCTGCTAGCACAGTCAGGATGAGAACCCAGAACTGAATCCTAATGCAGTACTTTTTTTCCTCGCTACCAATGGTTATATTCCCCTCTCCAATGGAACTTCGCTCTTCCTGTCCTCTCCCTTTATGTACTATGTGTATAGAAAGCCTAACACTTTGAAACATGATCTTGCTTTGAACTGTACCACTTCTACTCTAATTTATTCTCATTCGTATTATTGTTAAGATTTAAAAATAATATGTTTGCAAATAAACATTGCTTAAACCTACAGATATTTAATTCACTTAGTTTAATGATAGGGAGGTACATGAGAGTAAACAAATATCTATTCAACAAAAATGGCTAAAGCAGGCTAAGAAATTGGTAAACAGGTGAGCATAATTTTCCCATCTCTAATTCCATCATTTTTTGAATTGATCTGGAAACCTACTTGACTTTTTAGATTTAAATCATAAGGAGCATAATGTGTCAAAGAAGTCCTAACTGAAATATTCAATATTCCCCTCAATTTTGAAACTCCACACAAAAAAGTATAGTCTATCTCAAATGACAAAGGATGGAAATGTAAGTACTTACAATGCAAGTGTCACACAAAGGATCAAAGGGCCCCATAAATCCCCTACAAGGCAAGCAAAAAACAGAAGATTGTTAGGAAACAACTATGTAGAATTTCCTATCTTTATTCCAGTATCTGCCTCTCCCACTCTTGGAATTCAGACATCAAGGCTCTCCCTGCCCAACCCTTCCAACCTCTTACCCCTCTACCTGCCCTCCCTGCTCCCTGATTCTGAATGCCCTTCTTCATATATCCTTTAAATTCTGTTTACTCCATATCCCACAAATCACCCTTCTTCCACCTACTAAGCCACATTCCAGCATGCTATAAAGACCAATGGGCCGGGAGTCAAGAGACTTAGGTGCTCCACCCTCAGAAACACTAGAGTTAACTCATTCCACCAAACTGACACTATAGGAGACAGGGCAAATATAATCAGGATCACCTCAAGAATATGAAAATTGAAGCTGAGAAGTGACTTACCCAAGTTTATATAAATATTTATTAGGTATGGAGGTGGGACCACAACCTAGATCTTCTGATTCCTACTCCAAAGTTCTTTCCACTCTGCCACACTGCTTCCCTTTTATAATCATTAAATTGAACTAGTATGGAATCGCTGTTCTTATAAGTGAAAAAACAGCCCAATATTGGTAATTTTATAAAGTTAAACCTTAGCAAATAACATGAAAGCTTTTTGAAAGGTATAAATCGCTCTACCAACATCAGGGGTAAGCACAGTGGTTCTCAATTAATAGCTGTTAGGTAATTAATATGCCCACAGATGAGTAACATACAGCTTAGAGCAAAACTACCTTCCTCAACAAATATGAAAAAAGATACATATACCATTTCTAACTTTAACCTCATATGTACATAACTTTAAATAAGTATGCATATGTACATACTTACGTTGGGTTTTTTTCATATTATATAAGTAATTTTGATATCACTGTGGCAAGTTAGGAAGATGTAAAAACAAATCATAATCCTACCACTCTGATTAAATATTGTTCTTGTTAAATTTTTGAACTTATCAATTGAAAAGTGAATTCAAGTACAACTGACATTAATATACTGGCTTTTAAAAAATACACTGAGGTTTTTTAATTAATAAAATTCTGTAACTATTTAAAAATCTTTATTTTAGTAGAATATATATATAGAATATATTATAAACACACATATATAGAATATATTATATATATACATACATGTATATATATGTATATATATATATAAACAAAATTTACCATTTGAGTCACTTCTAAGTGTACAGGCTTTGAGTACAGTCATTATTGTACAACCTTCATATCACCCATCTCCAGAACTTTTTCATCTTCCCAAACTAAAACTCCAACCCATGAAATAATAACTCTCCACTTAGCCTCCAGCAATCATCATTTTACTTTATTTCTAGAAATTCAACTCTTCTAGGTACCTAATATAAGTGAAAAAATATAATATACGTCCTCTTGCGACTGGCTTATTTTACTCAGCAAAATGTCTTCATGGTTCATCCACGTCATAGCCTGTGTCAGAATTTCACTCCTTTTTAAAACTAAGTAATATTCCATTAATACATAGTATATGACATGGTGTATACACCACAATTTGTTTATCTATCCATCCACTGATGCCATTGAAATTGTTTTCACCTTTTGGCTATTGTGAATAATGCTGCTATGAACATGGGTGTACAAATATCTGTTTGAGTTCCTGCTTTCAATTTTTGGGTATATACTCAGAAGTGGAATTGCTGGATCATATAGTCATTCTATGCTTAGTTTTCTAAGGAGTCACCATGTCGTTTTGCACAGCAGCTGCACCATTCTACATTTCCACTAGCAATGCACGAGGGTTACAATTTCTCCATATTCTCACCAGTAGTTGTTATTTTCTGTTTCTTTGATAATGACCATCCTAATGGGTGCAAAGTCCTATTGCATTGTGGTGTTTTTTTTTTAAAGATTTTTAAGTCGTGAACTTTTTCCTTGCCACTTTGCCCAGGACTGTGCTAACACAGCAGGGCAGATCTGGGCCATGACTTACTCACCCTTAGTGCCAGCCCATCTGTGTATCCCAAGGTCTGAGAATGGACCTTAACATATGACACGGCTAATCATCATCACTAATCTGCAAAGTTAACACACTGGTTCTGCATTGTCACTGAAGCAACCTTGCCCTGAACTGAGCCACAGCAGCAGTTGAAAGGATATCTTCACATCTGGGATAACAGTGGTAGAATGGAAAGGGCACTGAACTTGAAAACTGGGTTCTAATTTTGCCTGTGTCATCCTGACACTCACCTTCGTGGAGACTTGTTTTCTTCACCTGTAAAACAGGAGCCATAACTTTTCATAAGGTTATTGTAAGGATTAAAAAAGAGGTATGTGTGTGTAGGCAGAGGCAAGGCACTAGAATAATAGCTATCATTTATGGAGTGCCTAATAAATGTCAGATGCTGTGCAAGGTGGCTGGTATGCATGATCTCTAATCCTCACCAGCAGGTATGTTATTATCTCCACTTTAACAGGGGAAGAAAGTTGAGCCTCAGAAAAGTTAACTGTCTTATCCAACATAACACAGGTAGGGATGGAACTGCTATTCAAACCCAGATCTGTCCATGCTCTTTCCATCACATACCAGAGGTAGCAAATCATGTCAGCTCCAACCCACAGTGTACTATGTTGAAAAAGATTCTGACGCTGCATCCAGTCTCCACAGAGTGACGGCATATATGCCACATATTTGACATCCCTACATTATAGCTGAAATGCCGCCAAAATAGAAGGTACACTCATGTATAGCATCATTGTTACTATTCTCACACAACTGATTCAATTTTTCTAATAAAGGGTACTATGAAAATAACACTAAAAGGTCTAAAAATTTTAATAATAAATTCTAAATAAGAGCATAATGTACTGCAAGCACTGTTTTGATAGAACTCTTGAACAAAAAAAATGCAGTCATCAGACTAATAGTTCTGAAAATAGAAATGTCAATAAAGGTATTAATAATTTTGTTAATCCTTAATGGGTATTAGCTGTTATTCTAATTTAATATTTAAATATTTTGCCTTTCCTTTGGAGACTGTCAGCTCTTTGATTGAACAAAAGTCCTTATGTGTTTACAATTTCCAGAGATATTTTTTGCAGTGTCCACTATAGCAGTTGAGGATATACAAACTATATTTGTTGATGAAGATAATATATTAAGCAAAATCTTCCAGTCTCTGAAATTCCATTCTAATTTTTTTATTTCTTCCCAAATTTTGATTTGTATATTCATTTATATATTTTTTCATCCAGTTTTCTTACCACAGAAATTTAGCCATATAGGGGCGCTTGGGTGGCTCAGTCGGTTGAGCATCCGACTTCAACTCAGGTCATGATCTCACACTCATGGGTTTGAGCCCCGTATTGGGCTCTGTGCTGACAGCTCAGAGCCTGGAACCTGCTTTGGATTCTGTAGCTCCCTCTCACTCTGCCCCTCCCCCACTTGCGCTCACTCTCTCTCGCTCTCTCTCTCTCTCTCAAAATAAATAAACATAATAATAAAATTTTTTTAATTACAAAAAAGAAATTTAGCCATATAAAGTACTTATGATAAGATAAAGCGAAAAACAGAAAATTCTCAAAAGCCTCATATACTTACAATCTCTCAAAAGAGTATTACTTTTTCTTGGATACAAAACATGCATGAATTTTTTCCCAACAGCTTTTAGATCACGCATCTGAAAGACATAAACAACTTGCTGCATTGTCATGACCAAAGTTGCCAAGTAGTTCCCTTACTTAATTTGCTAAGATTTATTTTAATTTCCTGGGAATCCTTCATGTGGAATTTTAGAACTACAATTCCAGTTTAACTCCTTCACAATACAAACAAACCAGAGAGGTAGGGCTTTTCTATTAACTTTTTTATTAACTCCTTAGGCCAACGTTTAACTCTTTACCATACCCACCAGTTCTATTTTGATTTTTAAAGCTCTGTAAAAGAGAACTATAGCCGTTCTGATACCTTAAAGAAATTAAAGTAATAATAGCACTACTAAAGTCTGCTCTGCAAAACATGGCATCTGACACTCAGTTCACAAGTGATGAAGTCCCAAGGGCCAATCAGCCTGTTCCCCAGCTACCACATTATTCACAATATAAAACAAATTAGTTTCCAACATTCCCAATTTAACTGGTAAATGAAGCCTAGAAGCCAGATTTTTAAGAATCAAGACATTTGAGGAAGAATATAGTAATACAAACATAACCTCTCAAAATATAGTTGAGATAATTCTGTCCTAATTTTTTCGCCTAGAAATTTCTTCATGTCGGGGCGCCTGGGTGGCTCAGTTGGTTAAGCGTCTGACTTCAGCTCAGGTCATGATCTCACAGTTCGTGAGTTCAAGCCCCGCATCAGGCTCTGTGCTGACAGCACAAAACCTGGAGCCCACTGCGAGTTCCATGTCTCTCCCTCTCTCTCTGTTTCTCCCCTGCCCCTGCTCTCTCACTCACTCTATTTCTCTCTCTCTCTCAAAAATAAATGAACATTAAAAAAAATTTCTTCGGGGCGCCTGGGTGGCGCAGTCGGTTAAGCGTCCGACTTCAGCCAGGTCACGATCTCGCGGTCCGTGAGTTCGAGCCCCGCGTCGGGCTCTGGGCTGATGGCTCAGAGCCTGGAGCCTGTTTCCGATTCTGTGTCTCCCTCTCTCTCTGCCCCTCCCCCGTTCATGCTCTGTCTCTCTCTGTCCCAAAAATAAT
>NW_024420375.1:632633-642963 GCF_014898765.1 Herpailurus yagouaroundi | reverse complement strand
AAAAAAAATTATAAAAAAAAAAAATTTCTTCGTGTTATTAACAGTGCTTTGTAAATACATTTTTAATGGCTGTTCGGTATTCCACCACATAGATGTCACATTATTTAATTGATATCCCCTCTGGTGTTCAATTTTTCCCTATTATAACGAATGCTGGGATGAACATTTTTGTACATTAATATTTTTCTGTATTTTAAAAACATTTTTAAAAAAAATTTCCGTATACTCTAGGTGGAGTAGAATTATCAGCTTAAAAATATTTTAACATCTGAAGATTCTTAATACTCATTATAGCCAAACTGCTTTCCAAAAAGGCTATACCAAATTATTCTCTAGAGTAAAATCTTAAAATTTCAATAAATTATATTGAAAGTCAGTGAACCAAACAAAAGAAATATTACAAAGTGCTATTAGTTATTTAGTCCCATGATACTGAACAGAAGTTCTTTCAACTAGTCTCACTTACAATAGTATTCTGAACAGATTCATTTAACGTGGAGCTGTCAAATTCCCGAATGTGAGATCTCATAGGAATGGTGATTTCTCCTTCCACAGGGATGTCTTGTGAGATGGATATATCAGAAAGGCCTGCAAACTGAGAAGAGTTGGGAAAAAAAAATTAAAGCCTGTAATCAACTACAGCATTCCTCAAAGACATCATTTCCTAGTGAGTAGGGAGTATGTCTTTTTTTTTAATTTTTTTATTCTTTCTTTAGTTTTGAGAGAGAGACAGCGAGACAGAGTGTGAGTGGGGGAGGAGCAGAGAGAGAGTGAGACATAGAATCCAAAGCGGGATCCAAGCTCTGAACTGTCAGCACAGAGCCCGATGCAGGGCTTGAATTCACAAACCACGATATCATGACCTGAGCCAAAGCTGGATGCTTAACCAAGGGAGTCACCCAGGTGCCCCAGGACTATGTCTTTTGCAAGGCATTAATTTATCAGACATTAAACAATGTAGTTAACTAAAATTCTCAAATGCTTATTTCTTTTAAAGGAGATAGCATTTGATGGAAAAAAATATGAAGTAAATTTCACAGACACTTTCTTGCCCTTAAATATTTGGTTTCTTTCAAGCATGAAATCTTCACAGGACACACACAAGCTAGCAAGATTGCAAAGCTATTTAAAAAGACCTTTCAGCAATGACATCTTCACATAGTCACAATTCTGTAGCTCTTCTGTTCTTTGATAGGCTCTGGTGGCCTCTGCTGGCTAGAAAAAAGCATTATGTGAAGCCTAAAGCAAAACTGGGAAGAACAGGGAAATAGGAAAATAAATCTTAATCTATACTCTTTTTACCAGGTTATCTGGCAAACCAGATCAAATAACATTTCCAAAATGAATTATGAGACTAAAAGCTTTTAAACTCTTATGTTCATCTGCCAAATTTGATTACTGTAACTAAAACTCAGGAGTCTTCTAGTTCCTAAGAAAACAAATACGATGATCACTTCTCCCACGACTTTTGGCCCAATGGGCACAATATTTAGAGGGTAGCAGCTGCAGGTAAATGAAGTGTAAGACAGTATACTGAAATTCTAGGAAGAATAAAGTTGTTCAAAGAACTTCTGAAAAATAAATTCTCAAACACACTTTTTTTTTTAACGTTTATTTAGTTTTGAGACAGAGAGAGACAGAGCATGAACGGGGGAGGGTCAGAGAGAGGGAGACACAGAATCTGAAACAGGCTCCAGGCTCTGAGCTGTCAGCACAGAGCCCGACGCGGGGCTCGAACTCACGGACCGCGAGATCATGACCTGAGCCGAAGTCGGCCGCCCAACCGACTGAGCCACCCAGGCGCCCCACAAACACACTTTTTAATAAGAAACGAAAATTAGGGGTGCCTGGGTGGCTCAGTGGGTTGAGTGTCCGACTTCGGCTCCCGTCATGATTTCACAGTCTGCGAGTTTGAGCCTTGCGTCGGGCTCTGTGCTGACAGCTCAGAGCCTGGAGCCTGCTTTGGATTCTGTGTTTCCCTCTCTCTCTGCCCCTCCCCCACTTGCTCTCTCCCTTTCAAAAATAAATACATAATTAAAAAATAAAAAAAAAGAAATGCAAATTAAAACTGCTTGTAATAAAAATGTTTACGTGTTAAGACTGGCAAAAATCCAACAGTTTGACAACATACTCTGCAGGTGAAACTGTGGGGAAAGAGTATTCACACGCTTCTGGTGGAAATGCAAAGTAGTACTACATTCTACTGAAGATGAATCTGGCCATACCTAGCAAATTTATATATGGATCATCCACTGAAAGCAATGCCACTTTTAGGAGTCTAAAGATAGAGTAGCAAAAATACTACTCCATTGTTCCAAAAGGAACATATACACAAAGCTGTTTATTATAACGTTACTTGTAAAAGCAAAAACCTGAGAATAACCTAAACATCCATCAACATAGAACTAGCTGAACAAAGTATGATGTATTCACATAATGGAGCACTGTGCATCTATAAGAAGGAATGGGAGTATCTCTAAAGAACTATTTATGGAGTATTGAATAAAAAAACAATGTGGAGAAAAGTTTTTATAATATGCTGCCATTCATTTAAGAAAGTAGAGGCTATAAAGGCACTCAATGCACACACACGCACACACACTCACATGTGAATGTTACTTTTAAATGTAAGAAATGTATAAGAAATAAATCATGCAGTATAATTTAAGTCATACATAATGTAAGAAATAAGTCATATGATTTTTTTTTAAAAGAGGCTTCCATTAAGGAAAGGAGAGAATAAGGTAGAGGAGATAGAGAAGCTAGGCTTCTGCAAATACAAGTAGTTCTATATATAGGACTTGAAGTCATATAAATAGTTCACATAATCATGAAACAAAATTAAAATTTAGAAGTCCGGGGCACCTGGGTAGCTCAGTCTGTTAAGCGTCTGACTTTGGCTCACAGCTCGTGAGTTCGAACCCTGTGTTGGGCTCTGTGCTGACAGCTCAGAACCTGGAGCCTGCTTCGGATTCTGTGTCTCCCTCTCTCTCTGCCCCTCCCCTGCTTGCACTTTGTCTCTCTGTCTCCGTCTCTCTCAAAAATAAATAAACGTATAAAATTTTTTAAAAAAATTTAAAAGAAGTCCTTAAAACTGAAAGAAAAATGAAACAAATGAATCTACTGTACGTTGAATTAAATGCACAACTACACAGAGAGCCAACTATTTCAAGTGACTTTAGAACACTGAATTTGACTTGTGAGGATACAGAAAGCTAGAAAGAATACCCCTACCACTAGAACAATGAGGAAAAGTTAAACTACAAAATCATAACTTTTCTTAAACCCATCAGACAGTTGAGGTTGTAGGGCAACCAAGTAGCCTGAATAAAATCTAAGGAAGGAGAGATGCTTCCAGGAAAAGATGGGACATGAGCACTACATTGCACAGTGCAGCAAAAATATAAGACAATGACACTAGATATCACACAGATGCTTAAGAATTCAGCGAAAACTTAAAAGGAATTGCCAAAGGCCAAGCATGGACTAGTATGTGAGTACAGGGCCCCTGGATGCATCAGACACGAGGGGAGTTCACACCCACTTGTGGGCTCTACACCAGAGACTTCCACTGGGTCTTGGTGCTGGGGAAGGGAGCAGCTGCCAATTCTGAGAAAAGCAAAGAGCCCCTGCTCAGGCCCTTCTCCCCTACAGAACAGGAGCCTTAGAGCTACTAAGAGAACCCTGCTGTCTCCAGGGCACAGGTGAAGGCCTACTGTGTATGGTGAAAGGGAAAGACAAATGTCTCTACTTCTGGGAGAGGGATAGGAAAACATCCTGAAGCCAGACCACTACAGTGTCCTTCAGCTGGGGGAGAAACAGGGACACATGAACTACTTAAGGCTGAGGCTGGAGCAAGACAGCAAATAACATGTGGTACTGGGACTCACAGCAGCATCAGCACCTGGAAGCATGTTAGAAATGCAGAATCTCAGGTCTCATCTCAGACCTACCAAATCAAAATCTGCAATCTAAAAAAATTCCCCAGATGGTTGCTATGCACATTAAAGTTTGAAAAGCACTGATGTAAGACACATTCTCCCTAGCACTACAAACCCTTAAGGATCCTGCCTCTCTAAACTTCATGACCCCACCACTGCTATAGTCCAGGTAGCAATCACCTGTTCTTAGAACTACTGGTTTCACTGGTCTAGATTCCAGACATTCTTCATGGTAACCCTTCTATTATTTTGTCAAAGTCATGATTTTAAGCCCTTCCCTTCTTAAAACTTTCCACTGGCACCTCATTGCCTATTACACCTCCAAGCTCAGTAGTCAATAAGAATAAATAATACTTATTGCATGATTATTACGTGCCAGGCACACTACCAAGTGTTTTACATGCGTTAACTCATTGAATCCACCTAACATCCCTATGAGCGTATTATTGCTGTATCTTCATTCTACAGATGGGGAAACTGAGGCATGGGGAGATTAAATGACAGAGCTTAAAATCAAATCTAGGCAATTTGACCCCAGCACACAAATTCCTAACCACTGTTCCATACTGCCTCCCTAATTCAGTAGCCTTATTTTTTAAGGCTTACCTTCTAATACTTCCCTGTGCTTTAGCCAAAATGATCTGTTATCCTATAAACACATTAACAATTCCCAACTTCTGTACATTTGCCCATGAGAGGTTGTGCAGTATTAATGGAAATAATCTGGGCTTTAGACCCAGACCCAGCTTCAAATTTCAGGCCTGGCCACTAACTGGTTCTAAGACCCTAGGGAAATCGTCAAACTTCTCTGAGTCTCATCTCCTCATCTGCAAGTAAAACAGTTTAAAAACCAACTAACTGAGGGGCGCCTGGGTGGCGCAGTCGGTTAGGCGTCCGACTTCAGCCAGGTCACGGTCTCGCGGTCCGTGAGTTCGAGCCCCGCGTCAGGCTCTGGGCTGATGGCTCAGAGCCTGGAGCCTGTTTCCGATTCTGTGTCTCCCTCTCTCTCTGACCCTCCCCCGTTCATGCTCTGTCTCTCTCTATCCCAAAAATAAATAAACGTTGAAAAAAAAATTAAAAAAAAAAACCAACTAACTGAAATGGTTGCTGTGAAGTTTAGAAAGTGTGTGGAGGATGTCTAATACAATCCTGGCATATAGCAGGTTCTCAATCACTGATAGCTCTTATGGTAACCTGAAATTTCAAATCCTACCCATCCTTTGAGGCCCTCTCGAATATAACTTCTACTATGTAGCTTGCTTTGTCATCCCAACTAGACATGATAGCATCTTCCTTTAAATTTTGTTAATATTTTATATGTAACTCTCTCTGATTTACTATCTTATCTTAGCAACGTACATTTGTCTTACTAGGCTGTAAGTACCAAAAAGGGCAGGCCATCTGTATTTCCTAAAGCAGATAGCATAGTGCACTGCACATTGTGGGACTTAAGTAAGCATTACTGAATAGAAGTCGATCAGACATTGAGCAATGAATGACCAGAACCACTAAATTTAATTGTGGAGAACTTCATAAGAGAGGTGGAACAGCAACTACAAAAACAGCTAAACACCTGTAAACTATGTCATACCAGGCACTGTGTGTATATTAGCTCATTAGTACTCTCATTAGTTCTGTGATGAGTTACTATCCTCATTTTCCAAATGAGGAAACTGGTGTTGAGAGTGATTTCCTCAAGGTCACAATAGTTCCATGAGAACTTGGACCTACCCAACTCTCTTTCATTGCTGTATCCCCAGTGCCTAAAGGAGTGCCTGGGACACAGATGTTCAAGAAATATTTGTTGAATGAATGAAGAGATGAACAAATAGTGCTAGTAAGTAGTAGTAAGTAACTTATCAGTAAGTAATAAGTAGTCAGTAAGTAAGTAAGCAGGACTAGAAGCAATTTCACCTGACTCCCAGTTCAGTCCTCTGCTATGTTAAGTTGCCAATTTAAAACAGAGGAAAGGGATGTACCATTAAACAACTGCTATAGAACTAAACACTGTTTGGAAGAGGGATCTTGGGGCAGAATGCTGAATTAATTACAATCCTTAGTTCATGACGCTGATTGTGTTCTGCACTTCACATAAATCATATCATTTCATCTTCCTAAAAGCTCTCTGAGGCACGTATTTATATATCCATTTTACAGATGAAGAAAACATTCTCCATGAAATAATTTGCCCAAACTCTCATAGGAGGCAGAGTGGGGTGATTCCAGTCCAGGTAAGTTTAACTCCAAAACCTCTGTTCTTAAATACCTGTCCAGGCTTTGGGCTTGTACTTGCAATAGAAATCATATCCCCTGTAACAACAGGAGCAAGACAGCATCATGAAGAGAATTACAAGGAGCTGCAACAGTGAGGGCAGGGATGAAACCAAAACTACTGGGGTCACTGAACAAATCAATAATCAAGTTATAACGTTCTATGGGAAGTAATATCATTAATCCAAGAATGCTACTCCAACAAGAACAGGTTCTTGATAACATGAAGGACAGCAGAAACATCTAAATTCTTAATATACTTAAGAAATCACCTAAAGCTTGGCATTTAACACAATGTACGGGATGAGGACTTTCCCTCAGAGTATGGGAAAGCAAAGTGAATTGGAGTTTCCCAAGAAGGCGTTGAAGGAACGAGGAGAGCAGGGGGAAAGCGGTGAGCCCAAAGAGCAGGTGCAGTGTTGGGGCTGGTTCTGGCATAGGATACAGGACAGGCCTACCGGGAGAAAGGAGTTCCGGCCTTCTCAGGCCAGGAGCCCGTCACCCGACTTCCATAAGGGCGCTCTGCTTCACCCTCAGTCCCTTTCGTCGCAGAACCCAAGCTCACCAGGGGCCTGGGCGACGTTGTCCCCGGCTCTCCCGAAGACTCTGCCGCTTTCGCCATCTTGGCCCTCCTTCTCCCGGGTCGCTCCCACAGGCCTTTGCGGAACCTAAGACGTGGAGGCCGCGGCTCGTCAGCGCGTCAACGCACTGCTGTCGCGTCACCGTAAAGCGTCTGGCAACTGCAGGCGGCGCCTGCCCTTTGCTCTCCCTGTCCTCCAGCTGTTGGCGAGAGGTCTGAGTTGCCGCGCCTCGCGTCGCTTCTTTGAGGCCACACCCTCTTTAATACTCAACGCCGATCTTCAGATCGCTTCACTGCTGCGTGTGTGTGTGTGTGTGTGTGTGTGTGTGTGTGTGTGTGTGTTTTAATCCACCGCACCCACGCACCCGTTTCTTGCTCTTGTTGCCGGTTTCCGGAGCCAGCACTTCACGGAAAAAGCCTGCGCCTCCCCGGGGCCGCAGAGAAATTTCAAGATTCCGTGCTGCCGAATAAAGCAGTCAAGCCCTCCAGACCAACTGCTCCCTCTGCCCTGGTCCCTGCCTGAATGATTCCTTGCGATCCCCCGTCCTGCCCCGCCCCGCTACCAGCCAGTTACCACTTCTCAACTTTATTATAAACTATACAAGATGACTTTTCTCCCTTTCCCCCTTGGAGGAGGGGCGAAGCCAGCTTCTCTGTATACATTGGCCAAAATGCTAATACCAGTACAACTTCCAAAATTGCTAAGCGATTTGGAGCAAATACTAAAAAAGTTTAAGGTCTTAAAGGAGTGATTATTGTAAGAATAACTTTAAAAAAAAAAGAAAAAGAAAGAAAGAAACCCTACATGTGCCAACCTCTTTTTCCCTACTTAATTCTGGGTGTTTCTCAGTGTTTCTCACTCCACTTTACCACGGCCCCAGGTTATAATGAGATCAGGTAATACATTTTTGATGCACGCTGTAGACCTAAGTGTTTTGGGGGATGGGAATACCAGGTTTCCGCTTTTAACAAACAGGGTAGGGATGGGTGTGAAATGAAGTGCTTTATATTTTTGGGTAAGCAATCCAGAAAGGCATCAAGTCTTAAATTTAAGGAAAAGAATGTGGAATGTGGTGGGACGAAATTCCCAAATGAATGGTGGTGGTGATGGTGGTGGTGGTGTGTGCACAGTGCTAGTTGTATGGTTTTGTTTTGTTTAAATACTGTCATAATTCTTCAGATCAAGCATATTTTCAATATTTGCTCAGGTACTGATGGTAATGATATTAAAACTGAGGCTAGTGAATATGAAACATTTTTATTTCAAGAGAATACGTACAATTTCCCAGCCCCAACTTCGTCACCCATTGTACCCCTCCCACTTCGACCCCAGTCCAGATTTCCGGCCAATTTCTTGTGGCCATTGATAATCTCTTCAATTTCCTGCAAAACCTCCAAAATTAGTTATCTTTCCCTAACCCCACGCTCCAACTTCTGCCATTTAACCTCATCCCTTTGCCTCTTTGCGAGTGGTTTCAAGATGGCCTTGGCACTGGGTTAAGAAGAGGACAGACCATAAAATAATTGTTGAGGTAGTCCGTGTTCAGGTTACCCAGGCATTATTTCAGAATAAAATGTCAGTTTTCCTCATTTAATAGGGTACAGGTTGAGTAGGAGGTAATATGCTCTGAAGAAAAAAATCAGAGGGAAAAGTTGTAGAGAAAGGGGGTGGAATAGGGACAAGCTCTTAAAATGGGAAATATTTTGTGTTTTTAGTTGCAAATATATCTTGCAAAATTGCAAAACTCAATATTCTTTAATACACTTAGAGTCATTACCCTCCGTTAGATTATGAAAATTTACAGTGCTGCAGGATTCACATGACATGCCCAAAGTTGCTTAGAAACTTTGTAAGTGGTGGAAGTGAGATCAACATTTAGGCCAATAGGTATGGAGAACTTTTTTTAGTTGTTCTAAATTACAGGACAATATAATGCACAACTCTAAGAAAACAACTAGAAAATATTGGGGAAACAGTTTCCTAGAAAAATGGTCAAAATTAATTCAGAAAGGAAGTAAGGAATTTCATTAGGACAAAATTTGGGAAATAAAAAACATCAGGGCGCCTGGGTGGCTTAATCAATTGAGCATTCGACTCTTGATTCATGAAATTGAACCCCTCGTTGGGCTACACGCTGTTAGCTCAAAGC
The DNA here is from genome assembly GCF_014898765.1 of Herpailurus yagouaroundi. NCBI lineage: Eukaryota > Metazoa > Chordata > Mammalia > Carnivora > Felidae > Herpailurus > Herpailurus yagouaroundi. The sequence goes on along the minus strand of NW_024420375.1, from coordinate 634,021 downwards.
CTGCTTGGGATGCTCTCTCTCTCTCTCTCTCTCTCTCTCTCTCTCTCTCTCTGCCCCTCCCCTGCTCTTTCTCTCTCTCTCTCAAAATAAATAAAATAAACTTAAAACAATCAAATATATAAAAAGGAAGGTACAGAACAATTTGTATGGTATGCTATCATCTGGGTAAAAATATAAGGGGAAGGGAATGTATATTCATATGCTTGAATATTCACAGACTATGTCCTAATGGCTACACAAGAACTTGGTAACAGTGGTTGCCTCAGGAGAAAAACTGAAGAACTGGCAATAAGAGGTGGGAGAACTACTTCTTGTTTTAAGAGAGGGCTATTTGTTACATGACCTTTCGTGCAATTTGAAATTTTTTGCCATATACATATATTACCTCAAAAAAAAAAAACTTGCAAAGATCTATCCTTCCATCCCACCCCCAACGTGCTAGATGATTTCACAGGCTATTCATTCAAGCCTTCAAGGAGCAGACCATTTCTACATTATATAAATTTTTCCAGAGAGAGGAAAAAGGAAAATTTACCAATTTATTCTAGTGATTCAGTGTAAACTTGGTATCAAAGCTGACAAAGATAGCAGTAAAAACAAAAATGTTGTACCAGTCTCACTTATTAATATAGGTAATATAGGTAAACATCTTAAACTATTAGCAAATCAAACCTGGCAAATAATACAATAATAATATTACATGATCAATTAAAGTTTTTTCTCAGAAATATAAAGTTCATGGAGAAGCAGGAAATGCAGGGGCACCTGGGTGGCTCTGTCGGTTGAGCGACCTGACTTCAGCTCAGGTCATGATCTCCCAGTTTGTGGGAGCGTTGAGCTCTGTGCTGACAGCTCAGAGCCTGGGGTCTGCTTCAGATTCTGTGTCTCCCTCTCTCTCTGCCCCTACCCCACTCATACTCTGTCTCTCTCTGTCTCTCAAAAATGAATAAACGTTTAAAAAAAAAGCAGGAAATGCAATGATGATAAAGAGAAATCCATCATCTTAATGCTGAAAAATTCAACTTCATTCCTGAAATTAAATACATTAATAATAATATCTACCTAATAACTACATAATAAAGTAGTAGGATACCTAACATTATACTGACATTTGTCTCAGGACACCAGGGTGGCTCAGTTGGTTAAGCGTCCAACTCTTGTTTTCAGCTCAGGTCATGATCTCATTGTCCTGAGATCAAGCCCCAAGTGGGGCTCCTCTGCACTGGGTGTGAAGCCTGCTTAGGATTCTCTCCTTTTTCCCCTCTGCCCCTCACCTCCCCACTCTCTCCAGTGATTGTGCTCTCTCACTCTGTCTCTCACTCTGTCTCTCTCTCTCTCAACAAGAAAAGAAAAGAAAAGAAAAGAAAAGAAAAGAAAAGAAAAGAAAA
>NW_024420375.1:620066-632623 GCF_014898765.1 Herpailurus yagouaroundi | reverse complement strand
AAGAAAAGAAAAGAAAAGAAAAGAAAAGAAAAGAAAAGAAAAGAAAAGAAAAGAAAAAAGATATCTGTCTCAAACCAAAAGTCAATATCTTGCTATACCTGGCATTCCCATTTAAACCAAGAACAGTAGAAAAATGCTTATTATCACCACCATCATTTGACACTGTTCTGGAAGTACTAGACAGTGCAATTAGACTCTTCCTCTCTGGGGCCAGGGGTAGCCTGCTCATTCTCTCTGAGTCCATTGTTTCCCCTGAATACTCTCAGCCATAAACCCCACCTTAACCCTTTCTAACATACAAGCAACCTTTCAGCCCTATAAACTCCAGGCATGTTTTCTACTTTTAGTATTTTCTTTTCTTGTCACTTGCCTCTCCCAAAGTATAGTACTTCTCTTCATAAACACTCCACCCTTCCCAGTGTAAACATAGTTTTTCCTCTCTCCTGTTGTGAAGAATTACTAATAAACTCCTCTCTAATCTCTCTGTTTGCCTCCACCTCTTTCCCGGTTGCTGCCCTGGCCCAGCTCTTCCTTACCCCATTGTCTGTTCTTTTCCCACTTTCCTGAAGCTTTTTTTTAACTTTTATTTCCACACCTAACTCCAAACTAAGTTATCTAACTCCAAACTAAGTTATCTAACTCCTCTAACCTATACCTCATTCCTGTGCTTTCTCAGCACTTCTGACTCAGGATTGCCTTGCTCCTGGGCTAGGAGGAGGTCAGATTATAAAGCAGTTACAGATTCAGTCAGTATTAAGGTTACCTGGGTGCCCTTTCAGACTACACATACCTATTCCCTGTTTAGCAAACAAGGTAGGAAATTCATATGAGATGAAGTAGAGTGCTCTGTATTTTTGGTTAAGCACTCCACAAAATTCCAGAGTACCTCTTAAGGTAAAACGATGTAAAGGGCATAAATAACTCACAGAATAAGAATCGCCATGATATATATATTTTTTCAGTTATAATCATAATCCAGCAACATTTATAATTGTGTATACCAACATGAATTATTCTCTTTCAAACCATGGATCCTTTGACATTTGATTGTTTTAATAATAAAACTACATTCACACACTTAGCATGTGTCCTAATTGTAATTTTATAAAAAAAGAAATAATTTTACAATTTATTTTTATTCTTTTCTTTTCTTTTTTTAAAATGTTTATTTTTTGAAGAGAGCAAGAGCGGAGGAGGGACAGAGAGAGAGGGAGACAGAGGATCTGAAGCAGGCTCTGTACTGACAGTAGAGAGGAATTCAGGGCCCAAACTCACAAACCATGAGATCTTGACCTGAGCTGAAGTCAGAGATTAACCAGCTGAGCCACCCAGGTGCCCCTACAATTTATTTTGTAATACCTGTACATTTGTACTATTCAATTAGGTTAATACTTTCCCCAAAATTTTGCTATGAAAATGTTCAAATATATTTTTAAAAGTTGAAAGAATAGTACAGTGACCACCCATATACACACCACCTAGATTTCTACAATTCACATTTTGCTATTTCTGCCTTATTACATCTCTGTCCATCTGTCCATCCAACAAACCTCTTCATGCATCATTTACTTCATTCTTTATACATTTCAAAGTAAAGACATTAGTATACTTCATGCCTAAACATTTCAGCAGGTATTGTTTAGAAAAGAAAAGATAGATCTTTGTGTATTGACATATAAAGATGTTCATGATATATTAAATTAAAAAAAGTAGCCACTACTTGTGTTAAATATAAATATTAATGAAGGCAAGATTCAATTGCCTCAACAATATCCATTTTTCCCTTATTCCTTCTTTTTTTAAAAAAAAAAATTAACGGGGCGCCTGGGTGGCGCAGTCGGTTAAGCGTCCGACTTCAGCCAGGTCACGATCTCGCGGTCTGTGAGTTCGAGCCCCGCGTCAGGCTCTGGGCTGATGGCTCAGAGCCTGGAGCCTGTTTCCGATTCTGTGTCTCCCTCTCTCTCTGCCCCTCCCCCGTTCATGCTCTCTCTCTGTCCCAAAAATAAATAAACGTTGAAAAAAAAATTAAAAAAAAAATTAACGTTTATTTTTCAGAGAGAAAGAGACAGAGGGAGAGCACGAGTAGGGGAGGGGAAGAGAGAGTGGGAGACACAGAATCCAAAGCAGGCTCCAGGCCCCGAGCAGTCAGCACAGAGCCCGGCACAGGGCTCAAACCCATGAACCGTGAGATCATGACCTGAGCTGAAGTCAGATGCCCAACCTACTGAGCCACCAAGGAGCCCCCCCCTCCATTCCTTCTTGATAGACTCCACTTATGTTTAGTTTGGCAATGTGTCCAGACCCAAGTATTGAAGCATGATCATTTCAAGTCAATCATGGCAATCTTGTTCTCCAATTTTCCAATTTCCTTTGTAGACAGGGATGGCTATATCCAGTTTGGGCTGAGAAAAAAACAAAAGTCATTTAGGGAGGCTTCTGGAAAAACATTTGCTTTATTAGATAGAAAAGACAGATTCAGCTTGCATGGCTTGCCACCCCCCCAACCCCCGCCAATTTTCTTTCCTTGAATGCAGATATGATGTCTGGAGGTGCAGCAATCATCTTGCAATGAAGAAAACACAAAGACAAAGACCAAAGCTCATGTGTGAAAGATGGTCTTTTCATTTTTTGTGTAATTTTTTAAAAAAGAACCATCATATATATTATTGTAATATATGAATAATATTATTGTAAAATATGAATAAGTATATCTGTATTAAAATGGAGACATACTATCAACACTAAATTCAAAGTAGATTTTGGAGGCTTAAATGAGAAAGTGTATGAGAAAGTAGCAGTGTGGGAAAAAAAGGTTAAATATTTCTTATCAGAAGAGTGGTCTCTCTTTCTCTGCATTTCCTTCAGAAAGCAGAGTCTGAGACAAGGACTTTTATATGTATGTTGATGTTGGAAGTGATCCCCAACATTAGTAGGGAGCTGGGAAGAGTGAAGCAGAAATGGAAGGAAAGTCTAATGACTTAGGTATGTTTTCAAGCTGCAAAACTGGGGGGAGATCCTACTGGGGAGCCATGTAGAATGGGCTTCAGAATTGTCTGCTGGAGAGATAGAAGAGGCAAACATGTCTCTAGCGCTCCCAAATCCCATTGTCAAGGGTCACTATGTAGAGTGTTAATTCTTTTGCATCTCCAAACTTGTGTACATTCAGAATGACAGAAGAGATTCCCCTAGGCCTATGACAGATCATGAGATACAGCACAGCATAGACAAGTGCTTCCAGGTTCAACCTGGCAGAATGGATGGCTAAGAGGATGTGAGGCAGGCAGGGCAAGAGAGGGGTTGACGCCTAGTCTAAACACAAGATAATAGACATCTGAAAAGCAGTGTTGGCAGTAGGAGTGCCAAGGAAACAATTTTGCTTTCATTTTTTTCTTTATCTTTTATATTTACATTTATAAAAAGAGAGGCAATTTAGTGAATTGAATAAGAATACAAACTGTGGAACCAGAACACTTGGGTATGAAGCTAAACTCCACCATGTACTTTTTACTTGACTTTTGACAAGTTACTAAACGTCTCTGTGCCTCAATCTCATCATCTGTAAAATAGAAATAATAACAATAACTACCTTATAGAATTGTAAGGACTATGAGTCAAAAATTAGCTGTCAACACTTACAATAGAAATATTTGTTGTAAAGAATCAAAATACATAAGTATATAAAACACAAAGTGTCCTGTATCTGTTAGAATGCTTTTGTTTTCAAATGAAAGAAAATCGAACCACGCTGCCAGTGAGGGATTGGAGAGAACAAGGGCCATGGATGGGATATTGAGATGGGAAGTTTTGGGCTTAGGCCATTGTAAGGTGACATAAAACTACTCTGTCAGCAAATGTCAGGTCAAGGAGTTGGGGGAAACTGAGAAGTGGAATGTAAAGCAGATAAATTAAGTGATGAGTGTTAGTATCTCATTAGCCAAGGAGAGGTATTTCTTCCATTACCTCCTTTGGTTATTCCTTCTTTCTCTTTCTCTTGTCCTTCACTGTCTTCTTAGCAGCAATGTGCTCCTCTTTTGTTGCTAGGAAGAAAGAGGACATGGGGCTACTGTGGGAGAATTTCTAAGGCTCAGTGGACAAAAAGAACTAAAAATGTAGAATGTCTAGTCAGTGTTTTTTCTGAGTAAGTTCATCTGAAAAGTGTAATTCTCTCTTTTATTAAGATTTTAATTTCAAGTAATTTCTACGCCCAACGTGGGACTTGAACTCACAACCCTAAGATCAAGAACCACATGCTCCAGCCAGGCACCACATGAAAACTGTATTTTTCAAAAACGAAAAAAACCTTTGCAACTAGACTTTCCCTAAAATTACACACAGAGCAAAGAGAAGTGTGTCTGCTGGACTAAATATTTCTTTTTCCACCCTTCCCCAACATCTCTTTTTCAAAAAGAAAGATTGCAAAGAAGGAAAGGAGGAGGAAGCATAGGAAAGGAAAGAACGCTCTGAGGAGTATGGAGCAGCATCACTTCCGTTCTTTACATAAACTGCCATATGAGAAACACCACTTGGAATAATTTTAAAGTAGGCTTCCTCTATAAGAAGGTTGGGAAAGGAAAATGGTGGGAGTGGGCATGACAAAGTGGGGCAGAGGTCACTGATTTTCCTAGATCTTATAGTCCATAAGGATGCATACGTAATCCACTAATATTTGAGCTACTTGTATGAGAACTTAAAATATAGTAAATTCTTCAGTTCAGCTTTCCAAATTATTTCCTACCTCTGTTTATGTGTGAATTCTTAGAAAAACCCGCTGCTTTAATGTATATGAGACGAGCAAGAAACAAGCTCAGGGAAAAACAAAACCACCCCACACTTGCTACTCTTTGCTTTGTTGGGACTTAGAATTCATTAATCTACGAATATTTCACTGTCTCACATCCCACTGATGTTCTCTCTTCCCTACTTATTCAGTTTAAACTCCATTGATGACCGCTACACTCACTCCTTTGGAAACTCTAAACTCCCTTGCCCCTGTTTTGCTTCATCATACTTATGTGGCAAAAGTCTAGCCCTATCTACTTGGTGTCTGCCACAGTTGGCTAAGTGTGCTTGGAGTAAAGAATGCAACTATGCTGACTGGTCTCACTTAAAATGACCACAAAGCTTTTATAGACTGGTTAATGCTGCTGGGTGATCACACACATTTTGTAAGTCCATTCACTCACCCCACTGCCTAGAAGAAGATTATATTATACGTTCTGTCTCCTCAACATTTTCTCTCTAGTCCTGAATTTCACATGACAACTTTGCAATAAAAAGAGAACATCTACAGACTTTCACCACCACATCTACCCACTTATAAACATCTCTAACCACATTCTATGCCCTTGCTCCTGATAAATGTCATTACTATATAAGGCTAACCCCTTCACTTGTGTACTAGATCCAATCCCCTATCTTCCCACTCAAAGATAACATGTAAACATTAAAAGGAAAAGTCCACATAAATGAAATGAGTTTATTAAAATAGTCTAGCAGGTTAAAAAAGCAACTAGCCTCTGCTTGGGCTCTACTATTTTAGAAATCAATTTCACATACATTATTGCATCTGATCCTCATAAAAAGTCTGTGAAGTAAGTTGTATTATTCTTCCCATTTATGAGAAGAAGACTAAAACAAGAGACTAAACAAGTGATTTGTTCCAAACTACTCTGAAATTTTGTTAGTGATGAAAGTGGGATTAAAATTAAGGTCAAGAGTAATAATGAAGAAGTTTTTTTTTTAAATTTATATTAGGGGATTATGTACTTTCCATGCAAACAAGTTTAAAAATATCAGAGATGGCTGGAAAACAGTATGGAGGTTTTTCAAAAAACTAAAAATAGAACTACCCTACAACCCAGCAATTGCACTACTAGGCATTTATCTATGGGATACAGGTGTGCTGTTTTGAAGAGACACATGCACCCCCATGTTTATAGCAGCACTATCAACAATAGCCAAAGTATGGAAAGAGCCCAAATGTTCATCGATGGATGAATGGATAAAGAAGATGTGGTATATATATACAATGGAGTATTACTCAGCAATCAAAAAGAATGACATCTTGCCATTTGCAACTACGTGGATGGAACTGGAGGGTATTATGCTAAGTGAAATTAGTCGGTCAGAGAAAGACAAAAATCATATGACTTCACTCATATGAGGACTTTAAGAGACAAAACAAATGAACATAAGGGAAGGGCAATATAAAAACAGGGAGGGGGACAAAACAGAAGAGACTCATAAATGTGGAGAACAACCTGAGGGTTACAGGAGGGGTTGTGGAAGGGGGGAATGGGATAAATGGGTAAGGGGCACTAAGGAATCTACTCCTAAAATCATTGTTTCACTATATGCTAACTAATTTGGATGTAAACTTAAAAAAATAAAAAATAAAACAAGTTTAAAAAAAGTATCAGAGATGGATAGATTCTTAGGAAAATATGAATCAAAACTGCCCCAGAAGGATTCAGAAAACCTTATCAGAACAATAGCTATGTAATGACATATTTTATTTTATTAAAAAAAATATTTTACTTGAGTATAGTTGACACACAGTGTTACATTTGTTTCAGGTATACAATATAGTGATTCAACAAATCTATACACTAAGCTATACTCACAACAAGTGCAGCTACTGTCACTGTACAATGCTGTTGCAATGTCATTGATTATATATCTTATGGTGTGCCTTTTATTCCCGTGACTTATTCATTCCATAACAGGAAACCTATATCTGCCACTCTCCTTCACCTATTTTGTACACCTCCCCCTCCCCCTTCCCTCTGGCAACCACCAATACTCTGTATTTGTAGGTCTGATTCTACTTTCTTCACTCCTTTGTCATAGATTGCAAATATAAGACTGATTTTATTTCTGGACTCTCTATTCTGTTTATTGATATATGTATCTATTTTTGTACCAGTACCATACTGTTTTGATTACTATAGCTTTTCTGTGTATCTTGAATCTAGGATTATGATACCTTCATCGTTATTCTTCTTTTTCAAGATTGCTTTGTGATTCCACACAAATATTAGGATTATTTGTTGTACTTCTGTGAAAGCTATTGTTGGTATTTTGATAGGAATTACATTAAATCTGTAGATTGTTATGGGTAGTATGAACATATTAACAATATTAATTCTTCTAATCCATAAGCATGGACTATCTTTCCATTTGTTTGTGTCATCTCAGTTTCTTTCATTAGTACTTTATACTTTTCATAGTGTAAGGCTTTCACCTCCTGGGTTAAGTTTTATTCCTAGCTATTTTGTCCTGTTTGGTGCAATTACAAATGGAATTGTTTTCTTAATTTCCCTTCCTGCTACCTCATTATTAGTGCATAGAAATTTATGGGTATCAATTTTGTATCCTGCAACTTTAATGTATTTATTCATTACTTCTAATTTGTGTGTGTGTGTGTGTGTGTGTGTGTGTGTGTGTGTGTGTGTGATTTAGGGTTTTCTATGTATAGTATCATGTCATCTGCAAATAGTAACAATTTAACTTCTTCCTTACCAATATGGATGCTTCATTTCTTTTTCTTGTTTGATTACTGAGTCTGTGATTTCTAGTAATGTGTTGAATAAAAGTGGTGAGAGTGAACATCCTTGTCTTGTTCCTGATTTTAGAGAAAAAGCTCTCAGTTTTTCACCATTGAATATGATGTTAACTGTGGGTTTTTCACATATGGTCTTTATGATGCTGATGTTGACGTATCTTTCCTCTAAACCCATTTTTGTTGAGAGTTTTTTATCATGAACATCTCTTTATTACTGAGATGACCTTATGATGCTTATCCTTTGCTTTGTTGATGTGGTGTATCACATTGACTGATATGCAGGTTTTGAACCATCCTTGCATCCTTAGGATAAAACCCATTTGTGATGTTTTTTGTTTGGGTATCTGAGTAATGCTGCCCTTGTAGAATGCGTTTGGAGATTTCCTTCCCTTTCTCTTTTTTTTTGGAATAATTTGAGGAAAATAAGTATTAATTGTTCTTTAAATGTGTGGTAGAATTCATCTGTGAATCCATCTAGTCCTGGACTTTGAAGTTTTTGGTAGTGTTTTATTACTGATTCAATTTTGTCATTACTAATTGGTCTGTTCAGAAATTATATTTCTTCCTGATTCCATTTTGGAAGATTATATGTTTCTAGGAATTTATCCATTTCTTCTACGTTGTCCAATATACTGGCATATAATTTTTTGTAGTATTCTTTTATAATCCTTTGCATTTCTGTGGTATCAGTTGTTAGTTATTCTCTTCCTTTTTTGATTTTATTTATTTGGGTCCTTTCTTTTTTTTCTTGATCATTTTGGCTAAGGTTTTATCCATTTTATTTACCTTTTCAAGGAGCCAGCTCGTGGGACACCTGGGTAGCTCAGTCAGTTAAGCATCCAACTCTTGATTTGGGCTCAGGTCATGATCTCATGGTTCATGAGGCTAAGCACTGCCAGACTCCATGCTGACAGCTCAGAACCTGCTTTGGATTCTCTCTCTGCCTCTCTCTCTGCTTCTCTCCCATTCATGCTCTCTCTCTCTCTCTCACACACACACACTCAAAATAAATAAATAAACATTTTTTAAAAAAAGAATCAGCTCTTGGTTTCATTGTTTTTTTCCCTATTTTGGGGGGGGGGATCTATTTGATTTATTTCTGCTCTGATCTTTATTATTTCTTTCCTTTTACTCACCTTGTGCTTTATTTGTTCTTCTTTCTCTATTTCCTTAAGGTGGAAAATTAGATGATTGATTTTAGATTTTTCTTGTTTCTTGAGGTAGACCTGTATTGCTATTTATTTTCTTCTTAGAACTGCTTTCATCCACCCCAAAGACTTAAAATATTTGTGTTCTTGTTTCATTTGTCTCTATGTATTTTTATTTCTTCTTTGATTTCTTCATTGACCCATTGGGTTTTTTTTTTTTTTTTTAGTAATATGTTGCTTACTGTCCATGTGTTAGTGTTTTTTCCAGTTTTTTTTCCTTGTGATTGATTTATACTTTCATATCATTGTGGTCAAAAAAGATACATGGTATAATTTCAGTCTCAAATTTAATGAAAATTGTTTTGTTGCTTAACATATGATATATTCTGGAGAATGTTCCATGTGTACTTAAAAAGAACGTGTATTCTGGGGCACCTGGGTGGCTCAGTCGGTTAAGTGTCCAACTTCGGCTCAGGTCATGATCTTGCGTTTTGTGAGTTTGAGCCCCGTGTCTGTCTCTATGCTGACAGCTCAGAGCCTGGAGTCTGCTTCAAATTCTGTGTCTCCCTCTCTCTCTGCCCCTCCCCTGCACTCTCTCTCTCTCTCTGTCAAAAATAAATACACATTAAAAATATTTTTATAAAAAGAATGTGCATTCTGTTGTTTTGGGATGGAATGTTTTATATAAATCTGTTATGTCCATCTGGTTTAATGTGTCATTTAAAGGCACGTTACTTACTGAAAAATCTGTCTGAATGATCTATCCATTGACTTAAGTAGAGTACTAAAGTGCCCTACTATTATTTTATTACCATTCATTTCTCTGTATGTCCTTTAGTATTTGCTTTATGTATTCACACTTTCCAATGTTGGGTGCATAGATATTTACAGTTATTATATCCTGTTGTTGGATTAATCCCTTTATCTTTATGTAATGCTCTTCTTTGTATCTTGTTATAGTATTTTTAACTGCTCACTTTATGTATTTTGTGCACACATGTATGTAACATGCTCTTTTGAGTGATGGGATGACAGACCATTTTTTACTCTGAATCCAACCAAACCCTATTTTAAGTAGGCGCCATACCCAGCACAGAGCCCAGTGCAGGGCTTGATCTCATGACACTGAGGTGGAGATCTGAGCTGAGATCATGAGTCAGAAGCTTAGCCAACTGAGCCACCGAGGTGCTCCCCAACCAAATCCTATTTTAACCCCATGAATATTGTGAACTTAAACTGATGACACTTTATCAAATTTAAATATTTGGAAATTTTAAAATATTCTTTTTGTTTAGTTTTTTACTTTATTTTCTAACAGGCATCTTTACAATTGATTTTTTAAGAAATAAATTTGGGGTTTTTTTTTGTTTTTATTTTTAAATGGTTGTAGACTTGAAGAAAGCTGCAAAGTACGAAGAGTCCCAGGTAATTTTGATCCTAGAGTGAATTCTTACTTTGAATTTGACATTACTTGTAATATGTCAAAACCAGATAATTCTCAGTGAAGAACTAGACTACTAAGAACTAGAGAACCAGACTACATATCTTAGTAAATTTTCACCTTTCTAAAACCTACGTGTGCGTGTGTGTGTGTGTGTTTGTGTGTGTGTGTGTAGTTCATTATAGTCTTTGTTTTAAAGTCTATTTTGTCTGATAAAAGTATTGGTCCCCAACTTTTCAAAAAAATGTATTTTAAATAGAGAATCAGTTCTCTAAATCAGAGATTGAAAAACATTATTTGTAAAAAGACAGTAAATATTTTAGGCTTTGAAGACCTATTGGTTCTGTTGCGTATTCTTTTTGTTTTGTTTTGAATTTTACAGCTCCTTTTTTTTTAAGTAGGCTTCATGACCAGCATAGAGCCCAGCCTGGGGTTTGAACTTACAACCCTGAGATCAAGACCTGTGCCGAGATCAAGAGTTGTATGCTTAGCTAACTGAGCCACCCAGGTGCCCCAGATTTCTACAGATCTTTAAAAATGTGTCTTAGCCTGTTTGGACTTCTATAACAAAATACCAGAGAGTGGGGTACTTACAAACAATAGAAATTTGTTTTTTCACAGTTCTGGAAACTAGAAGTCCAAGCTCTAGGCACCAGCACCAAGGCCCTCTTTCTGGTTCAAAGCTGGCACCTTTTCACTATGTCCTCATATAGTGGAATGGGCTAGAAGGCTCTGTGGGCTCTCTTTTATAAAAGTGAATCCCATTCATGAGGGCTCTACCTTCATGACATAATAACCTCCCCAAAGCGCTACCTATTAACACCATCACCTTCGGGGTCAGAATTTCAACATATGAATTGGGAGGAGGGAACACAAACTTACAGACCATAGCACACAAAAACCATTTTTAACTTATGGGGCAGTACAAAAACAAGCTGCAGCCAGGATTTTGCTTGTAGGCTGTAGTTTTCCAATTCTAGCTACCTCTTTACAAGGTATACACAGGGTAGAGTAGATCTAGCTACCTCTTTACAAGATATACACAAGGTAGAGGAACATATTCAGTGATACCACAGGGATGCAATCAGCAAAATCCAAACTGAGGGAAACTAATCTACAAACAACTTGTTTCGTATCCTCAACAGTTCAACATCTCCTCTTCAGTCTTGACTTTGAATATAAATTGCAAGAGCAAAAGTCAATTGCTATGTATGAATTTTATTTGGATCATAATTCAAAAAAGCAAACAGTTTAAAAAACACTTTTGAGACAATCTGGATAATTTAAATACTGATGATAATTTTGATGACATTAAGGATTGGTTTTGTTTTATTTGATTTTGTTTAGTTTTGGTATAATAACAGCTTGTCTATGTCTACCAAAAATTCTGTTGGAATTTTGATTGGAATTGCAATTAATCCATACATAAACTTGGGAGGACTGACATTTTAACAACATTGAGTCTTCAAACACATGAATATAGAATACATCTCTCTATATCTTAGATTTCTTTCATCAGTATTTTGTTGTCTTCAGCAAAATGTATACATGTTTTTGTTAGATTTATACTTAAGCATTTCGCTTTATTTACAGCATTATTGTAAATGATATTTTTAAAATATCAAATTCTACCTGTTCATTGCCAGTGTGTATATTGACTTTTTAACCTGCGATCTTGCTAAACACATTGTTAGTTTTAGGAGATTTTTCATGGATTTATTGGGATTTGGGGGTGAACAATCATGTTATCTGTGAATAAGGGCAATTTTATTTCTTTCTTTCCAATCTGGATGCTTCATATCATTTTCTTGTCTTCTTACACAGTAGGATTTCCAGTATGATACTGAACAGGAATGGTGAGAGAGGACATCCTTGCTTGGTTCTTAATATAATTAAATATTACATTGTAGTAGATGTTTCACTGATGTTTTTTTTTTATTGTATTAAGGAAGTTTCTGTCTATTTCTAGTTTGCTGAGAGTTTTTATCAGTAATGGGCATTGAATTTTGTTGAATATTTTTTCTGCATCAATTCCAGAAAATACATACTATATGACATGATCATATGGTTTTTCTTAGTCTGTTAAAATGGTGAATTAAATTGATTTATTTCCAAATGTTGAACCAGTCTTGGTATCCTAGGATGAAACCTACTGGTGGTATTGTATTTTCCACTCTATATATGGCTGGATTTAATGTTAATGTTTTATTGAAGATTTTGTTAAAGAAAGGATTTTGAAGGGGAAAATTAGTTACAAACAGAGAGGGAGGGAGGCAAACCATAAGAGATTCCTAAATACAGAAAACAAACTAAGAGTTGATGGGGGGATGGGGGAGAGGGGAAAATGGGTGATGGTCATTGAGGAGGGCACTTGTTGGGATGAGTACTGGGTGTTGTATATAAG
>NW_024420375.1:617015-619966 GCF_014898765.1 Herpailurus yagouaroundi | reverse complement strand
GTATACAACTTGACAATAAATTATATTAAAAAGAGAAGGGTAAATTTTACTATGTAATTTTGCAAGAAAAGAAAGAAAGGATTTGGATCTGTAGTTTTCTTTTAATATCTTTGTTTTTTGTATTAGAGGAATGATGGCCTCATGAAATGAGATAGGGAGTGTGCAATCTTCTATTTTCTGTAGGTAAGTGTTGAGAATTGGTATAATTTCTATGTCAATATTTGGTAGAATTCATCAGTGAAACTATTTAGGCCTGATTTTTCTTTTATGGAAGTTTTTTTTTAACTGTAAATTCAATTTCTTTAATAGACACAGGACTATTCAGGTTATCTATTTCTTCTTCAGTGATTTTTGATAGTTTGTATCTTCTAAGGAATCGGTCCATTTTATCTAAGTTTTTAAATTATGGGCATAGAGTTGTTTGTTAGCAATCCTTTTTTTTTTAATTTTTTAATGTTTTTATTTATTTTTGAGAGAAAGAGACAGTGCATGAGCAGGGGAGGGGCAGAGAGAGAGGGAGACACAGAATCTGAAGCAGGCTCCAGGCTCTGAGCTGTCAGCGCAGAGCCTGATGCAGCTGGAACTCACGAGCCTTGAGATCATGACCTGAGCCAAAGTCAGACTCCTAACCCACTGAGCGACCCAGGCGCCCCTGTAGCAATTCTTTATTATCCTTTTAATGTCTGGGCTAGTAGTAGAGATCTCTTTCCTTTCTGATGTTGGTAATTTGTGTATTTTATCATTTTTTTCTTCTTCAGACTTGCTTCAGGTCTGTAAGTTCAATTTTGAACTTTTGAAAAATCCACCTATTGGTTTCATTTATTTCTACTACCATTTTTCCATTTTTGATTTTATTCATTTCTCCTCCAAATATTCTTCCTTTTGCTTGCTTTAGGTTCAATTCTTTTTCGCTCTTTTTTCTCTAATTTCTTTTTTTTTAATTTTTTAATGTTTATTTATTTTTGAGAGAGAGAGAGACAGAAAGAGAGAGAGTAAGTGAGGGAGGGGCAGAAAGAGAGAGGGAGGCACAGAATCCAAAACAGGCTCCAGGCTGTCAGCACAGAGCCTGATGTGGGGCTGGAACTCATGGACCATGAGATCATGACCTGAGCTGAAGTCAGATGCTCAACCGACTGAGCCACCCAGGTCCTCCTCTAATTTCTTAATTTGGAGGCTTAAGTTACCAACTTGAGATCTTTTTTCTTTTCTAATGTAAGAATTTAATGCTATAATTTTCTTTCCAAGCAGTTTGTAACTGCATCTTACAATATTTGATATGTTTTATTATCATTTTCATTTAGTTCAAAATATTTTCAATTTCCCTGCCTCTTCCTTTTGATGCACAGGATATTTAGAAGTGTGTTGTTTAATTTACAAATATTTAGGAATTTCTCGTTATTTTGTTATCAATCTCTAATTTAATTCCATTATAGTTTAAGAACATCTTTTGTATGATTTGTATCCTTTTAAATTTGCTAAGGTTTGTTTTATGGCTTAGATTATGGTGTATGTTGCGTGGTCATTTCAAGTGTACTGGGAAAGAATGTCTATTCTGCTGTTTTTGAATGGGGTGCTCTATAGATATCAGTTAGGTCAAGTTGATTGATTGTGGTGTTTAGGTTATCTGTATTCTTTACACATTTTCTGCCTACCTTTTCTATAAATTACTATGAAAGGAGTGCTGAAGTTTTCAACCACACTTCTGAATTGCTTCTTTCAGATTTATCAGTTTTTGCATCATATAATTGCAAGGTGCATACACATTTAGGATTTTTATGTCTTCCTGAAGAACTGACACTTTTATCATCATGTAATATCTCTCTTTATTCCTGATAATATTCCTGGTTCTGAAGTCCAGTTTTTCTGAAGTTAATAAAGATACTCCAGCTCTCTTTTGGTTACAGTTTTCATGGTATTTGTTGCTATCTTTTTACTTTTAACATAATAGCTTTTTATATGTAAAGTATGTTTCTTATAAACAGCATACAGTTGGATCTTACTTTTTTACCCAATCTTTGTATTGTAATGGACATATTTAGATCACTTACATTTAAAGTGATTATTGATATAGTCGGCTTTATATATACCATCTTAAAATTTGTTTTTTGTTTGTTCCATCTGATTTTTGTTTCTTTTCTTTTTCTGATTTCTTTCTCATTGTTTTTTACCATTCTATTTTTTTAAATTTTTATTAACATTTATTCATTTTTGAGAGTGAAAGAGACAGAGGGTGAGCAGGGGAGGGGCAGAGAGAGAGGGAAGCACAGAACACGAAGTAGGCTTGATGCTCTGAGCTGTCAGCACAGAGCCCGATGCAGGGCATGAACTCACAGACCGTGAGATCATGACCTGAGCTGAAGTCGGACGCTTAACTGACTGAGCCACCCAAGCGCCCCTATCATTCCATTTTTTAATCCTTTTTTTGGATTATTAGCTATAATTCTTTGCTGTGTTAGTTTAATGGTTGCTTTAGGGTTTATATTAAATATCTTTATTTTTTTTTATTTATATATGAAATTTATTGTCAAATTGGTTTCCATACAACACCCAGTGCTCATCCCAAAAGGTGCCCTCCTCAACACCCATCACCCACCCTTCCCTCCCTCCCACCCCCCATCAACCCTCAGTTTGCTCTCAGTTCTCAACAGTCTCTTATGCTTTGGCTCTCTCCCACTCTAACCTCTTTTTTTTTTTTTCCTTCCCCTCCCCCATGGGTTCCTGTTAAGTTTCTCAGGATCCACATAAGAGTGAAACCATATGGTATCTGTCTTTCTCTGTATGGCTTATTTCACTTAGCATCACACTCTCCAGTTCCATCTACGTTGCTACAAAAGGCCATATTTCATTTTTTCTCATTGCCACATAGTATTCCATTGTGTATATAACCACAATTTCTTTATCCATTCATCAGTTGATGGACATTTAGGCTCTTTCCATAATTTGGCTATTGT
>NW_024420375.1:587324-616615 GCF_014898765.1 Herpailurus yagouaroundi | reverse complement strand
CAATGTCTCATTCAGGGCCCTTGTTTCTTTATTGACCGTGTGTCTAGATGATCTATCCATTTCTGTAAGTGGGGTGTTAAAGTCCCCTGCAATTACCACATTCTTATCAATAAGGTTGCTTATGTTTATGAGTAATTGTTTTATATATTTGGGCGCTCCGGTATTCGGCGCATAGACATTTATAATTGCTAGCTCTTCCTGATGGATAGACCCTGTCACTATTAGATAATGTCCTTCTTCATCTCTTGTTACAGCCTTTAATTTAAAGTCTAGTTTGTCTGATATAAGTATGGCTACTCCAGCTTTCTTTTGGCTTCCAGTAGCATGATAAATAGTTCTCCATCCCCTCACTCTCAATCTAAAGGTGTCCTCAGGTCTAAAATGAGTCTCTTGTAGACAGCAAATAGATGGGTCTGATACCCTCTGTCTTTTGGTTGGCGCATTTAATCCATTTACATTCAGTGTTATTATAGAAAGATATCGGTTTAGAGTCATTGTGATGTCTGTATGTTTTATGCTTGTAGTGATGTCTCTGGTACTTTGTCTCACAGGGTCCCCCTTAGGATCTCTTGTAGGGCTGGTTTAGTGGTGACAAATTCCTTCAGTTTTTGTTTGTTTGGGAAGACCTTTATCTCTCCTTCTATTCTAAATGACAGACTTGCTGGATAAAGGATTCTCGGCTGCATAGTTTTTCTGTCTAGCACACTGAAAATCTCGTGCCAATTCTTTCTGGCCTGCCAAGTTTCAAAAGAGAGATCAGTGACGAGTCTTATAGGTCTCCCTTTATATGTGAGGGCACCTTTACCCCTTGCTGATTTCAGAATTTTCTCTTTATCCTTGTATTTTGCCACTTTTACTATGATATGTCGTGCAGAAGATCGATTCAAGTTACGTCTGAAGGGTGTTCTCTGTGCCTCTTGGATTTCAATGCCTTTTTCCTTCCCCACTTCAGGGAAGTTCTCAGCTATGATTTCTTCAAGTACCCCTTCAGCACCTTTCCCTCTCTCTTCCTCCTCTGGGATACCAATTATGCGTATATTATTTCTTTTTAGTGTATCACTTAGTTTCTAATTTTCCCCTCATACTCCTGGATTTTTTTATCTCTCTTTTTCTCAGCTTCCTCTTTTTCCATAACTTTATCTTCTAGTTCACCTATTCTCTCCTCTGCCTCTTCAATCTGAGCCGTGGTGGTTTCCATTTTGTTATGCATTTCGTTTAAAGCGTTTTTCAGCTCCTCGTGACTGTTCCTTAGTCCCTTGATCTCTGTAGCAAGAGATTCTCTGCTGTCAGCTATACTGTTTTCAAGCCCAGCGATTAATTTTATGACTATTATTCTAAATTCACTTTCTGTTATATTATTTAAATCCTTTTTGATCAGCTCATTAGCTGTTGTTATTTCCTGGAGATTCTTCTGAGGGGAATTCTTCCGCTTGGTCATTTTGGATAGTCCCTGGCGTGGTGAGGACCTGCAGGGCAATTCCCCTGTGCTGTGGTGTATAACTGGAGTTGGTGGGCGGAGCCGCAGTCAGACCTGATGTCTGCCCCCAGCCCACCGCTGTGTCCACAGTCAGACTGGTGTGTGCCTTCTCTTCCTCTCTCCTAGGGGCGGGATTCACTGTGGGGTGGGGTGGCTTGTCTGGGCTACTTGCACACTGCCAGGCTTGTGATGCTGGGGATCTGGCGTCTTAGCTGGGGTGGGTAGGCAAGGTGCACAGGGGCAGGAGGGGCAGGCTTAGCTTGCTTGTCCTTAGGTGATCCACTTCAGGAGGGGCCCTGTGGCAGCAGGGGGGAGTCAGATCCGCTGCCAGAGGTTTGTCTCCGCAGAAGCGCAGAGTTGGGTGTTTGCGTGGAGGGAGCAAGTTCCCTGGCAGGAACTGGTTCTCTTTGGGATTTTGGCTGGGGGATGGGCGGGGGAGATGGCGCTGGCGAGTTCCTTTGTTCCCCACCAAACTGAGCTCTGTCGTCAGGGGGCTCAGCAGCTCTCCTTCCCTTTGTCCTCCAGCCTTCCCGCTTTCTGAGCAGAGCTGTTAACTTATGACCTCCCAGAGGCTAAGTCGCGCTTGCTGTGGGAACACAGTCCGTCAGGCCCCTCCGCTTTTTGCAAGCCAGACTCGGGGGCTCTGCTTGGCCGGTGAGCTACCCCTCCGTCCCGGCTCTCTCCCGCCAGTCCGTGGAGCGTGCACCGCCTAGCCGCCCTTCCTACCCTCTTCCGTGGGCCTCTCGTCTGCGCTTGGCTCCGGCGATTCTGTTCTGCTAATCCTCTGGCGGTTTTCTGGGTTATTTAGGCAGGTGTAGGTGGAATCTAAGTGATCAGCAGGACGTGCGGTGAGCCCAGCGTCCTCCTACGCTGCCATCTTCCCTCTCAATTCCAGTCTGCAGTTTAATGGATACATCCATGTGCAATAAAGGTAGACAACTAAGGAAGAGAAGGATATAAGCTGACTTCAAGATGGTGGTTTTCTCGGTGGAAGGAGCGAAAGTACCATTTTTTAAACCACATGATGTACAATTTTAAATTGGGTTCCACATTAAATAGTCTAATGCCTCTCTTAAATTTTTTGGTCCACCAAACTCTCCCCACATCTTTGGGCTCCGTGTTTTTGTTTTTAATATGTTAGTTCTGGCTACAAGTAAGCTTGGCTTTGCTTTGCACAATCTCAGAATAAGTAAATCAGGAATATGTAAAACGTTATATGAATAGGGCAAATAAAAATTTGAGTATATGAACTGGTAGTACAATGTGAAGAAAACAGAAGAATAGAGTTAAAACAAATGAGCAGCAGAACCAACTTTTTTTTTGTTCCTTGGTGAATTAGATAAAATCAAATTACAGGTTACTGAGTTAAAAATTTTACTACTAAACAAGGATTACTGCTAAACCCAATTCAGTAGAGTCTAAGAAGGTTTTGGGATATGAGACTGGGAATAGGAGGAATGGGATAAATTCTTTAAGTGAAAAGATTTGAGACCACATCTGTCCTATTTTAAGAAAGCATTGTCTTGTGTTAATCGTGTTGGGAATATCTGAGTTTGTGGGTTAGGTAAACACTGGGCTGGCTAGAGATGGATTGTAAATTAAGGCTACCTCCAGATATTTATTGGTTATATCAGCAGGACAAGTCAAAATTTACTTTGGGATATGAAATCATTTTAGTGGGTAGTAATGAAAGTTTAAAACAAATGGATAGAATTAAGTTAAGATCGTAGAGTAATAAGAGGACCTTATGCTTGCCTTGTCCCTCAAACACAGATAGTTAAATATCAAATTATTCAGAACACCCTGGAAATCGATCTCAGGAATGAGAGAACAAACTGCACAACTAGAAGGAGAGAAGAGGCCATATTGTGGAAGGTAGGAGGTACAGAGATGTGATTTGGGGAGAAAGAATCATGAATGCTGGAGAGGACAGGGAGCCCTGATCATGGGGAGAGAGAGAGAGACAGAGACAGAGACAGAGACAGAGAGACAGAGAGAGAAGTACACAAAGGATTGCATAAGAAAAACACGTCCCCCAAACCATTGACTGGGAAACAAGAGGGGCTTATTATCACAAGTTTTTCACAAAGTCAGAGGTTTTAGAAGTCTGCACCATCACCAGGGTTGAGCCTGGTGGACATAGCAGTGTTCCTGTGGAGGAGGCAGAGGCCTGGAAGCAGACTGCATGCTTTGAAGATCCAATGGGAGAGATAGTTCCCCTTCTGGTATTGCATTAAGGAGAGGCAATATTGCATCTCAGGGGTCAAAAGAGCCAGCAGGGTCCAGTGAGCTGCCCTGTTCATTAGCATAGGAACAAAAGCAGCTGCTCAGGGCAGCTAACAGGGGTGCTGGATGCTGGGTTTTTGTTACACTTTACAGTAAATTCCAAGGATTTCTGTGGTCCTGTGACTGTTTTTTGGGGGGGACAACTGGCACCACCCACAGCATGGTGAGACCCTCCTCGAGAGGACCAACACAGGTCCTTAACACACCAAGTCCCTAAAATTTGGGGTTTTGAAACCCAGCTCCATGCCTGAGATAAAATACAAGAGCACTACACTGCAGGGCAGGTAGATGGCTCAGACACAGATAAGGTGAAGGCAAGGATCTGGCAGAAGCTTAAGACACAAGAAGGGAGATTGTTTGCTCTTTTGTGAGGGCTCTCTGCACAGCAGCTAGCATGAACTCTCCACTCCATGGAAGAAAGTGGGCTGTCACCATTTTTCACCCTTCCCATCAGCATTGAAAGACTTCAGCAAGCTCACAGTGCATACATGGAGGCTTGAACTGCTTAAACCAAGCTCCCAGCCCCTGCAATCTGCAAGTGCCTTTTTAAGTAGGGCAAATGTGGTTGAGAACCAGAGCAGCAGGACCCTTCTCCAGAAGACCAGCACAAACCCCCTGCACACACCAGGTCTACTGAACATAGAGTCCTGAACATATTTCAGCTCTAGTGGAAATAGACCCAAGCACAGGTATTCCTAACACAAAAAGACTGAAGCCTAGAAAAAAATGCATGGATGGAAGAATTCATCCCAAAAGAAAGAACAAGAACAGGCTACAAAAAGGGAGGCAATCAAAACAGATATAAGTAATATACCTGAACCAGAATTTAAAACAGCAAGCATAAGGATACTAGCTGGGTTTGAGAAAAGCATAGAAGACACCAGGGAGTCCCTCACTACAGAGATAAAAGACCTAAAAACTAGACCGGTTGAAATAGAAAATGTAATAACAGATGCAAAACCGACTGTGTGTAATGACCACAAGGATGGAAGAAACATATGAATGAATAAGTGATATAGAAGGTAAAATTATGGAAAATAATGAAGTTGAAATGAGGAAGGGAAGAAAAAATACTGGATCACGAATGTAGACTTAGGGAACTCAGTGACTCCATAAAGCGTAATACCATTCTTATCATAGGAGTCCCAGAAGAAGAGAGGGAAAAAAAGGAAGAAGGCTTATTGAAGTAAATTATACTGAAAACTTCCCTAATATTGAGAAGGAACTAGACATCCAAATTCAGGAGGCCCAGAGAACTCCCATCAAAATAAACAAAAGCTGGTCAATATCAAGACATATAGTAACAAAATTTGCAAAATACAGAGGTATGGAAAGAATCCTGAAAGCAACAAGGGAACAGAAATCCATAAGCTACAAGGGAAGAAAATGAGGTTAGAAGCAGATCTTTCCACAGGAACCTGGCAGGTCAGAAGGGAGTGGCATGATGTATTCAACATGCTGAATGGGAAAACTATGCAGCCAAGAATACTTTATCCAGCAAGGCTATCAATCAGAATAGAAGGAGAGATAGTTTCCCAGACAAACAAAAACTAAAGGAGCACGTGACCACTATATCACCCCCTACAAGAAATATTAAAGGAGACTCTTTGGTTGAGAGCAAAAGACTGTAAGCAACAAAGACTAGAAAGGAATAGAGAAAATCTCCAGAAACAATAACTTTACAGGTAATAGAATGGCAGATATTCATCTCTATCAATAATCACTTGGAAAAAATTTTGTAACGTTCATTTATTTTTGAGAGAGACAGAGACAGACTGAAAGCTGGGGAGGGGCAGAGAGAGAGGGAGACACACAGTCCAAAGCGGGATCCAGGCTTTGAGCTAGCAGTTCAGAGCCCGACATAGGCCTTGAACTCATGGACTGCAAGATCATGACCTGAGCTGAAGTCAGCTGCTTAACTGACTGAGCCACCAGGCGCCCTATCAATAGTCACTTTGAATATAAATGGACTAAGTGCTTCAATTGAAAGACATCAGGTACGAGAATGGATAAAAAAAAAAAAGATTCATCTATATGCTGCCTACAAGACAGTCATTTTATTTTATTTTATTTTTTTTTTTTTGCTATTTTATTCACCTCCACATTCAGTTCTATCTCATTTCATTTATTTATTTATTTATTTATTTATTTTTTATTATTGTATGCATTTTTTCCAATATATGAAATTTATTGTCAAATTGGTTTCCATACAACACCCAGTGCTCATCCCAAAAGGTGCCCTCCTCAATACCCATCACCCACCCTCCACTCCCTCCCACCCCCCATCAACCCTCAGTTTGTTCTCAGTTTTTAAGGGTCTCTTATGCTTTGGCTCCCTCCCACTCTAACCTCTTTTTTTTTTTCTTCCCCTCCCCCATGGGTTTTTGTTAAGTTTCTCAGGATCCACATAAGAGTGAAAACATATGGTATCTGCAAGACAGTCATTTTAGACCTAAAGACACTTCCAGATTGAAAGTGAGGGTATAGAGAACCATCTGTCATGCTAATGGACATCAAAAGAAAGCCAGAGTAGCCATACTTACATCAGGCAAGCTAGGTTTTAAGCCAAAGACTGTACAGATATTAAGAAGGACATTATATAAAATTAGAGACCTATCCATCAAGAAGATCTAACAATTGTAACTATTTATGCTCCCAACTGGAAAGCACCCAAATGCATAAATCAATTAATAACAAACATAAAGAAACTCCTTGATAATAACTCGATAATGGTAGGAGACTTTAACAACTTTTTAAAATGTTTATTTATTTTCGGGAGAGAGAGAGAGAGAGAGAGAGAGAGAGAGAGAGAGAGAGCACAAGTGGGGAAGGGGCAGAGAGAGAGGGAGACAGAATCTGAAGCAGACTCCAGGCTCCGAGCTGTCAGCACAGAGCCCAATGCTGGACTCGAATTCACGAACTGTGAGATCATGTCCTGAGCCAAAGTTGGACAATCAACCAACTGAGCCACCCAGGTGCCCCCAATAATGGTAGGAGATTTTAACACCCCACTTACAACAATGGGCAGACCATCTAAGGAGAAAATCAACAAGGAAACAATGGCTTTGAATGACATGCTGACCTGATAGATTTAATAGATATAGTCAGAACATTTAATCCTAAAGCAGCAGAGTACACATTCTTTCTTGAGTGCACATGAAACATTCTCCAGAATAGATCACTTACTGGGTCAAAATTCAGGCTTCAACAAGTAGAAAAATGTTGAGATGATATCATGCATGTTTTCTGACCACATCACTATGAAACTTGAAGTTCACCACAAGAAACAATTTGGAAGACCACAAAAGTCAACTGAGCTTGATTTCAAGAGTCAATTGACTCTTGATTTCAGCTCGGGTCATGATCTCATGGTTGTGAGATTGAGGCCTGCCTTTGGTTCTGTGCTGTGGAGGCTGCTTAAGATTATCTCTCTCCCTTTTCCTTCAGCCGTCTTCTACTTGTACTCTTAATCACTCTCTCAAAAAAAATACATAGAAGCCAATGAAAATGAAAACACAACAGGTCAATACCATTGGGATGAAGCAAAGGCAGTTATAAGAGGGAGATATAAAGTAATACAGGCCTACCTAAGGAAGCAAAACGTCTCAAATACACAACCTAACCTAATGGAGCTAGGAAAGGAAGAGCAAATAAAGTCTAAAGCCAGCAGAAGAAGGGATGGAATAAAGGTTAGAACAGAAATAAATGAGATAGAAACAAAAAAAGCATTCCAACATATCAATGAAACTAAGACCTGATTCCTTGAAAGAATTTACAAAATTTATAAACCCTTAGCCAGACTTATCAAAAAGAAAAGAGAAAGGACCCAAATAAATATAATCATAGACGAAATAGGAGAGATCACAACCAACACCACAGAAATACAAACAATTATAAGAGAGTATTATAAAAAATATATGCCAACAAACTGGGAAAACTGGAAGAAATGGATAAATTCCTAGAAACATATAAACTGAAAAATGGAGGCAGGAAGAAATAGAAAATTTGAACAGACCCATAACCAGCAAAGAAAAAAAAAACCCTCAATAGAATAGGGGTAGGGCGAACATACCTCAAATCATTAAGGCCATATATGAAAGACCCACAGCTAATATCATCCTCAATGGGGAAAAACTGAGAGGTTTTCCTCTACAGTCAGGAACAAGACAGGGATGTCCAGTCTCACCATTGTTATTTAATATAGTACTGTAAGTCCTAGCCTCAGCAGACAACAAAAAGAAATAAAAGGCATCCAAATCAGCAAAGAACTCAAACTGTTATTTGCAGACAACATGATACTCTATGTAGAATATCTGAAAGACTCTACCTAAAAAATTGCTAGGACTAATATATGTATTCAGGAAAATAGCAGGAAATAAAATCAACATACAGAAATCGGTTGCATTTCTATATACCAATAATGAAGCAGCAAAAGGGGAAATCAAGGAATAGATCCCATTTACAATTGCACCAAGACCCATAAGATACCTAGGGATAAATCTAACTAAAGAGGTAAAAGATCTGTACTCTGAAAACTATGGAGCACTTATGAAAGAAGTTGAAGATTACATGAAGAAAGGGAAAGGCATTCCTTGCTCATGGATTGGAAGAACAAATATTGTTAAAATGCCTATACTATCAAAAGCAATCTACACATTTAATGAAATCCCTATCAAAATACCACCAGCAGTTTTCACAAAGCTAGAACAAATAATCCTAAAATTTGTATGGAATCACAAAAGACCCTGAGTAGCAAAAGCAATCTTGAAACAAAACAAAACAAAACAGCAGGGCTGGAGGTATCACAATTTTGGACCTTAAGCTGTATTACAAAGCTGTTGTCATCAAGACAGTATGGCACCGGCACAAAAACAGACACATAGATTAATGGAACAGAATAGAAAATCCAGAATTGGACCCACAACTCTATGTTCAACTCTTCTTCAATGAAGCAGGAAAGAATATCGAAAGGAAAGAAGATAGTCTCTTCAAATGATGTTGTGAAAACTGTACAGCAACATGTAGGATAATGAATCTGGACCACTTTCTACACCATACACAAAAATAAATTCAAAATGGATAAAAGACCTAAATGTGAGACAGAAAACCTTCAAAATCATGGAAGAAAACACAGGCAGTAAACTGTTTGACCTCAGCCAAAGCAACTTCTTATGAGACATGTTGTTGGAGGCAAGGGAAACACAAGCCAGCTTGAAGTATTGGGACTTTATCAAGTTAAAAAGATTCTGCACAGTGGAGGAAATAATCAACAAAACTAACAGGCATCCTTAGGAATGGGAGAAAATATTTGCAAATGACCTATTTGATAAAGAGGGGGCACGTGGGTGGCTCATTTGGTTGATCATCTGACTCTTGATTTCAGCTCAGCTCATGATCCCGGGGTTGTGGGGTCAACCTCCAAGTCAGGCTCTGTGCTGAGTGTGGGGCCTGTTTAAGATTCTCTTTTTCTCTCCCTCTGCCCCTCTCCCCCACTTTTGTGTACTCTCTCACTCTCTAAAATAAACAAAAAAGTGTTTGTATCCAAATCTGTAAAGAACTTACAAAATTCAACACCCACCAAAAACAAATAATACAGTAAAAAAAATTGGCGGAAGAAATGAATAGACATTTTTACAAAGAAGACATCCAGATTGTCAACAGACACATGAAAACATGGTCAACATTTCTCATCACCAGGGAAATACAAATCAAAACCACAATGGGATACCTCTTCACACCTGTCAGAAAGACTAAAATTAACAATACAGGAAACAAAAGATGTTGTTGAGGATGTGGAGAAAGTGGAACCCTCTTACTCTGTTTGTGAGCATGCAAAGTGGTGCAGTGACTCTGGAAAATAGTACAGAGATTTCTCAAAAAGTTAAAAATAGAACTACCCTATTATCTAGCCATTGTACTGCTAGGTATCTACCCAAAGGATACAAAAAATACTGATTTGAAGGGGCACATGAACTGCAATATTTATAACAGCATTATCAACAATAACCACATTATGGAAAGAGCCCAAATATCCATTGATTGATGAGTGGATAAAGAATATGGGGTATACATATTCAATGGAATATTACTCAGCCATTAAAAAGAATGAAATCTTGCCACTTGCAACAGTATGAATGGAGCTAGTGTGTATTATGCTAAGCAAAATAAGTCAATTAGAGAAAAACAAATACCATATGATCTCACTCATGTGTGGAATATAAGAAACAAAACATATGAACATAGGGGAAGGGGAAAAATTGAGAGGGAAGCAAACCATAAGAGACTCTTAATTATAGAGAACAAACTGAGGGTTGATGGAAGGAATGTGGGTAGGGGATGGGATAAATGGGTGATGGGCATTAAGGAAGGCACTTGTTATGATTAGCACTGGATGTTGTATGTAAGTGATGAATCACTAAATTCCACTCCTGAACCCAATATTACAGTATATGTAAACTAACTAGAATTTAATTGAAACTTTGAAAGAAAAAAGTTTTAAAAAAATGAAATAGACCACAATTTCTTTATCCATTCATTAGTTGATGGACATTTAGTCTCCTTCCATAATTTGGCTATTGTTGAAAGTATATACAATGGAATACTACTTGGCAATGAGAAAGAATGAAATATGGCCTTTTGTAGCAATGTGGATGGAACTGGAGAGTGTTATGCTAAGTGAAATAAGTCATACAGAGTAATACAGATACCATATGTTTTCACTCTTATGTGGATCTTGAGAAACTTAACAGAAGACCATGGGGGAGGGGAAGGGAAAAAAAAAGTTAGAGAGGGAGGGAGCCAAACCATAAGAGACCCTTAAAAACTGAGAATAAACTGAGGGTCGATGGGGGTGGGAGGGAGGGGAAAGTGGGTGATGGGCATTGAGGAGGGCCCCTGTTGGGATGAGCACTGGGTGTTTTATGGTAACGAATTTGACAACAAATTTCATATTTAAAAAAAAAGAGTTGGATGCTTAGCTGACTGAGCCAACCAGGCACCCGTAGCCTGGAAGGCATTGTAATGCAATGGCAAAAAGTGGCTTCAGATTCATACATGGATTTAAATCTCTAGTACATCATTTAATTTCTGGGTGATCTTGGCCAAGTAGCTTAAATTCTCTGAGTTTTGGTTTCTTCATCTGTAAAATGAAGGTGACAATAGAACGTTTCTCACAGAGTTGTCATGCAAAGTAAAGGAGACCATTTATGTAAAGTACCTGGCATAAGAGAAGTCATCAACCTATGCTATCCCCTAGTCCTCTACTTCTTTTTTTTTATCTAAAAATTTTAAAATGTTTATTTATTTTTGAGAAAGGGAGAGACAGACAGAGTGTGAGCAGGGGAGGGGCAGAGAGAGAGGGAGACACATAATCCGAAGCAGGCTTCAGGCTCTGAGCTGTCAGCCCAGAGTCTGATGTGGGGCTCGAACTCATGAACCTTGAGATCATGACCTGAGCTGAAGTTGGGTGGGACGCTCAACCGACTGAGCTGCCCAGGTGCCCCTATAGCCTTCTATTTCTTAATCTTACTTCCCGTCTGGTTTCTCTTCTTGTTACTGATATATCCCAGTTAACTTATGCATCTTTTCTCCCACTTTGTGAAAGAAGAACTGTAACATTTTAGGACAAACACACTTAAGATTTTTTACAAGAAACACAAGGGTTATAAAATATTACTTTATATCATCAATATAAAACTCTCTTAAAACCTATCTCACAAATCACTGAAGCTTAAGAAACACCTTTTGGAAAATTACCTTTCTTTCCAGGCTCTCAGAGCATTTAAAAAACCCTCCTGGGGCGCCTGAGTGGCAAAGCCTGCTTCAGATCCTCTGTCTCCTTCTCTCTCTCTGCCTCTCTGTCTCTCAAAAATAAATAAATATTTAAAAAAACCCTCTCCATATATATGTATTTCCACATGTGGATAAGAGCAAATGACAAACAAGTACTGTAATGAAATA
Source organism: Herpailurus yagouaroundi (assembly GCF_014898765.1). Lineage (NCBI taxonomy): Eukaryota > Metazoa > Chordata > Mammalia > Carnivora > Felidae > Herpailurus > Herpailurus yagouaroundi. Next base: position 604,893 of record NW_024420375.1, on the reverse strand, counting down.
TTTAATGAAGCCAGCTGTGGTCCCAGATGGGAGAGATGAAGCAGAAGCTGGCATATTAAATTAATATTGGATATTAATTTTATTTTCTTGGGGATGTATATTGCCTTTCCTAAAAATCTATCACATATGGTTTCTTTACTTTCCTTCTATTTATACCTTGCAAATTGTGAAAACAATTTGAAATTTATAAGAGGCTGATCTGCTTCTTTGGGTTAACGGTTATGGTTCTGATTCCAGCATGAAGGACAGATAGACACATCAAGCTGATAAGCTCCTATCCTGGATGAACCTAAGCTGATGAGACTTATAGCTGTCCTGCAACTCCACATTAGAGTAATCCACTAAAATGATTAACTCCAGGATTTCAGGTTTTGGTTCTTAAAACCTGAAAGGGAGTCTTGGCTGTGTTGTTATGCTGCGGACTCTTTGAATGTCCTAAAAGTTGAGAAAGCTTTATATTTAACCAGACCACAAATCAGGATAGAGTTTCTGTGTTAGGTGAAGTGTAAATTTCCTCTGAGAATGTTTTTGTTTTTGTTTTCCTATAATGATGACGAACAGGGATCAAGTTGTGGTTTTATATAAATAGTAATGTTTCTCTAGGAATATTATTGTGAGCAATCTCACTCCTTTCTGCCTCTGATGCTGTTCATTGGAACAAGAGCAATGAAAAAGCTTCGAACTCAACCAACATTTATTGAGGGGTTATTATATTCCAGGCACTTTCACATACATTACTATAGTTAATTCTTAGAAAAATTTTTTACGAATATATTATTTCAAGGAGAGTATACATGACTTACTCAGGTCACAGAGATTCTAAGGGGTGGAGCTAGACCATATTTCAGCTCTGTATTACCTATATTGTTCGAAGCTCTGTGTTCTTCCCACAGCATCACAGCTAAAATAGAGTGATTCCTCATCTCTGCCCTGTATTAAGACTCTGTCCTGTATTAGAGGTGGTGTTATCTTTACATACAAGAAATAGGGAAAATGGGATTTGTATTCCCCAATATTTTTTACAAAGTTTATTTTTAGATCAGTTTTAAGGTCATAGCAAAATTGAGAGGGAGGTACAGAGATTTCCCATAAAGCCCTCCACCAACACATGTACAGCCTCCCTCATAATCAACATCTCCCACCAGAGTGGCACATTTGTTACAGTTAATGAACCTACATTAACACATCATAATCACCCAAAGTCCACAGTTTACATTAGGGTTCACTCTTGGTGTTGTACATTCTATGAGTTTGGACAAATGTATAATGGCATGTATCCACCATTATAGCAGCATACATAGTATTTTCACTGCCCTAAAAATCCTCTTTTACTCCATCTATTCATCTCTCTTCTCCCTTTCCACACCGTCTGGCCCAAACCATCTTTTTACTGTCTTCATAGTTGTGTCTTTTCCAGAATGTCATAATGTTGGCTTCATACAGTACGTAGCCTTTTCAGATTGGTTTCTTTAACTAATATGCATTTAAGTTTCCTTCATATTTTTTTGTCTTGATAGCTCCTTTCTTATTAGCAATGAATGAAATTCCATTGTACAGATATAACACAGCTTATTTGTACATTTACCTACAGAAGGACCTCTTGGGTCCTCTCAAGTTTTGGTAATCCTGAATTACCAAAGCTGAGACAGCCGAAAGAGGACCAATTTCTAAATACTCAACATCCTTTAGTACTGTTTCCTAAAAAATCTATTTGCCTGAGAACTCATCTTCTCTTTGTCTTTCCCACTTGCTTTTCCAAGTTTCTCAAAATGAAAGCATACTTTTCAAAGGTCAAGAATTTTACTATGGTATATTGACCCAGGGTGTAAATAACTCTTGGTGCTAAGCAAAGCAACAATTTCACAAATTGATGTCCAGGAATCTTCTTTAACTTGAGGCCCTATAATTACCCCTTCCCCATCCACCTCACTAAGACCTGCATTTCCAATAAAGTTTATGTTTTATGTTTAATAATGACAAATACCATAGGATTTCACTCATGTGGAATTTAAGGAACAAAATAAATAAGCAAATGGAAAAAAAAGAGAGAGAGATGCAAACCAAGAAATAGACTCTTAATTACAGAGAAAAAAAATGATGGTTATCAGAGGGGAGGTGGGTTGGATGATGGATTAAATAGGTGATAGGCATTAAGGAGGGCACTTGTTATGAGGAGCACCGGGTGTTGTATGGAAGTGTTCAATCACCATATTGTATACCCGAAACCAAATATTACACTGTATGGTAACTAACTGAAATTTAAATAAAAAACTTTAAAAAAAACCCTGAATGACCAAACTTACCCAGTCAAATAATGTAAGGTAATTAATTGACTCAAATCTTTGATCCATGAAACAAGATATCCTAAGGATAGCAGCACAATCCTATTCTATGGTTCATATTGACAGAAGGGTTTATGACCTTGATGTTGGTTTTCAGGATACCCTAATTGTATAATGGCTATTTGAGGTTTGTTGCTACAAATAAAATTTATGAGATCTGAAAAAAATTTCATGCTATTTTTATGTATTGTGTATGAATAACAATAGCAATTGTAATTCAGTCTAGAAAACTTTTTATACTTGGAGCCTATGATCACAAGGAAATAAAAATAATTCAATATCTATTTATGGACATGTCTGTTTTGCAGAGAAATTCAATATGGTGATCAATAGGAGACTTTCAAGTATAAAAATATATTGTAATACAATTCTGTGCGGAGAATGCAATGGACATTTGATTTCAAGAAGAAAAAGAAACAATGTAAGTTTTCTGAAGGTTAAAGGAAAGTTTACACTTTCCTGTTTAATGTTTGATAGTAGGCATCAAATTGCTCTGGTATTTAGAAACCAATGAAAACCTTTAATTTTTTTTTAATGTTTATTTATTTCTGAGACACAGAGAGACAGAGCATGAGTCGGGGAGGGGCAGAGAGAGAGGGAGACACAGAATCAGAAGCAGGCTCCAGGCTCAGCTGTCACCACAGAGCCCGACGCGGGGCTCAAACTCACAAACCATGAGATCATGACCTGAGTCGACGTTGGCCGCTCAACCGACTGAGCCACCCAGATGCCCTCCAATGAAAGTGTAATATAACAGTTTTATTTTAAGTTGTCCATATGTATAGTATGGTAGATATTATACCTTTTGCAACTATTTAAACATGATGAAAAAATTTAGATGTCAACCTAAAAATATGTGAGGTAGTACATAGCTTCTCAAAATTCTTCTACGGGTTATGTGGATAAAAGTTTGAAGATCCCAATCCTTTAGGGTTGTTGTGAGGGTGAGTTATAATCTGTGAAAAGCTTCTAGGATAATGCTCAATTAATGCAGCTAATATTTGAAGGACTGAATTCAAATTTTAACCCTCTTTCTTATCTGGTATTTGATACAGGGCATTTGTTTTCCTCTGCACTTTAGCCTCATTGTCTGGATAAAGGATAAAACAGAAGACTATACAAACACTTTGAATATAGGAAGTTAGACAAGCATGAGTGTACCTAACATCAGTAATATCAATGGTATTGATTATAGTGATGAAACCAGGTACAGACTTTGTTATAGCAGATATGCAATAAATTCTTGTCAAATTAGTGAATGAATGCTATAAGGAACCTTGGTAGAATGAGAGACCATATACTCTTTAGTGGGCACCTTCTTTAGTATGTGCATTGGTGTTTTTAAAGCCCATTTCTGGCATTTTCTCATGAAGGTAAAAGGAGTAGGAAATAAAATCCTTCGCTGGGATGTGGCTACTCATTAATTTTCTGAAGGTGTTTCTTCATTGGACTCTATTATACTGTGGTATAGTACAGTGGCTAAAAGTGCCTCTAGAACCAGCCAGGTTAAGCTCAAGTTCAAAAACTGTCACTTAACTAGCTGTGTGTCTTTGGGCAAGTCAGTTAACTTCTCTTCAACTCAGGTATCTTTATTTTTTTTTTTTTTTAATTTTTTTTTCAACGTTTATTTATTTTTGGGACAGAGAGAGACAGAGCATGAACAGGGGAGGGGCAGAGAGAGAGGGAGACACAGAATCGGAAACAGGCTCCAGGCTCTGAGCCATCAGCCCAGAGCCCGACGCGGGGCTCGAACTCACGGACCGCGAGATCGCGACCTGGCTGAAGTCGGACGCTTAACCGACTGCGCCACCCAGGCGCCCCCAACTCAGGTATCTTTAAATGGGTATAATAATAATAATACTAACCTCATAGGATTGTTTTGAGGATTAATGAAGTGGGTTTATAGGATTATAGGTTTGCGGACAGAAGAATGTTCCTGCCAAATATGCCCATGTCCTAATCTTTGGAACTTGTGAATATGTTACCTTACAGGGTAAGGACAACAACAACAACAACTTTGTGGATGTGATTAAGTTAAGGATCTTGAGATGGGGAGATAATCCTGTGTTATTTGGTTGGTTCTTATAAGTGAAAGAGGGAGGCAGGAGAGTCAGTTTCAGAGCAATGCAGTGGGAGACATCTTGGTTTTGACCCAGTGAGGTCCATTTCTGATTTCTGACTTCCGGAACCATAAGATAAGATAGAACTATAAGAAATAGAACAGCAATACAGGTGGCTTGGTCATTATTACTCTATTTACAACTCTCTTCAGTTATGGCTTTTCCTGGCTTTCATCACAGGGCAATGTAATCTAAACACTTCTTCAAAATAAAAATGGATCCTTTTGCCCATGTACACATGATTTTCCAACACGTAACTACTTTTGATCTCAAGGCATTGGCCTGTAACAGTGGCCTCAGTTCTACCTTGGACAATGAACAAGATATCTCTTGGGTAAGCTGTAAGACAATTTATAACAACCTCTTCTTAGATTTTCCACTTACACATTGAAAATCATGTGCTTTAATGAAAAACCTATACAGTGAGTTGAGTCACAAAACCATATTCTGAGGTCCTATTCAGAAAACAGTGAACTCCTAAGTATGGTCTTTCCTTTGGCAGGGGATTTCTGAGCGTAACAATGAGATGCTAGAGTAGCACTCAACCCTTCAGGTTGTTCAGGTCTAAGGCTCATGGGGGTTAGAACACTAGAACCAGGAAAAATGGGCAAGGGAAGAGGAAAAGAACTTGCTTCCTCAGAGGGAGGGTGGAAAGAGCAAGGGAAAAAAAAAATACAGCCAAGTAATGGGAAGTGAGAGATGGCCTCCCACCATTGATGCCTCCCTGTTCTCTCGCTCTTTTTGGAAACTTTCCACTTAGAAGCTCCAGAGCAGCGCACTTGCCCCTCGAGGCTGGGCTTGAGGAATGAACCTGGGGCAGGCTGGGAAAGTCTTGCTTTGAGAGCCGCCGCCCTGGCTGAGTGGTGCTGAGATCGCAGGGAGGAGTCATGGGACGAGAAACGGAAAGACTACATCTCCCAGGCCGCCACGCTTTCCAGCTGGAGTCCCAGGGCGCCGGCGGCTCCCCAGTTTCCGTAGGGAAGCGCCGGGCTACTGCAGCTATTGTGCGTAGTGATATCGCCCTCCTCTTCCCTCTCGGGTGTCTAGGGTGGAAGGCTACGTTTTATTGCCTCCTAGGCTTAACCCGTCCGGAGACTGACAGGACAGCAGGCCGGCTCCCTTGGACCAGGAAGAACTCTTGGGAGCAAGAACACTTTGGTAACGCAATCCCAGGGTGCGTGGAGAACAGTTGGAGAAGGAGCCGGAGTGCTGAGGCTCGGCACAAGGGTTCGCTGGGGTTGGGCGGCAGCTCTGGCTTTAAGAAGGGGGAGGGGACAGTACAATCAGGGCTGCCCGCGGAGTTCGGCAAAGGAAATCTTCAGCTAGCTCGGGAACAAGGAGCGAGGAGAGGAGAGTTCCAGCCCCCGTGCTCACCACAGCCTACACCCTGGGCGGGCAGAAGTGTCACGTTTGCAGTTGCTCTGGAAGGATCCCGCTGCTCTCCGGGGGCAAGCTGGGCCGCCTGTCTGGGGAGGCAATGCCTTGGGGGCATGCTGCTTGCTAGGCAGAAGAACCCAGCCCGGGTCGGACCGCATTAGTTTGCTTTGCGTGTCACCTGAAGCAATTGCTGGCCTCCCGCTTCCGGTACAGGCCAGCCGGCTCTACCCGGGAATCTCAACCGAACAGGTACCTGTCCTCCAAAGGGAGGGAGGCTAAGAATTTCCCAGGCGGGACCCACACTCAATCCTTCCCATCTACTCCCCTCTACTGTGTCGCTGATGCTCTTGGTCTTTGTGTCTTTCTTCTCTTTCAACCCTCGCCATCAGAACCATGGGGCACCCCCCGCTGGAGTTCAGCGACTGCTACCTGGACAGCCCTGATTTCCGCGAGAGGCTCAAGTGTTATGAGCTGGAGCTGGAGAGGACCAATAAATTCATTAAGGACGTGATCAAAGATGGCAACGCGCTTATCAGCGCAATGAGAAGTAAGTGGAAGGCTTCGATGGATGAGCCGTTTCCTTGAGCCAGTGACTCTGGCCTTTAAGCTCTTCGACACTACAGGGAAAGGGAAGATTCAGGGTGATTCCCAATCCTGTTCTCTTAGGCGAATGGGTTTCTGAACACTTCGGCAGTGGGGTCAGTAGAAGTGGAGGGTGGTGGCTGTAACTAGAACTTTGGGCCTTTCCCTTTAGTGGCCTTGACCTTATAAGACAGGATCTGTACCTGTGCCAAGGAATCTCTTACTCTGCACCTATTCTTACTTGGCAGGTTGTTCCGAGGGGGCAATTTGCCTGTACTGTCAGACATGTTTAGTGCTCATGTTTGGGTAAAGAGACATCCAAGCTGACCAAGGAACTGCCCCTAGCACCTCCTAGAGAGGAGGGGATTGAGGCCGGCAGCTTGAGTAATGATTTGTCCCAGCCTGTAGTCGCTACAGATACAGATGGGGGCAGAAAAAAATTCCCTATCTCAACTTGTTTTCTAAGGAAAGCACCTTTGCCCCAGTGATTTTTTTTTTTTAAGTTACTGAGCTAAGGTTTTGGTCAAAGTCAGTCTAAGCTCAGAATTATTGGATGGCCTCACATTCCACTGCATTTTGCTTGGGGGTGAAATAAAGACCTGCCTAGCACCTGACACAAGGATCCCAGCCCCCCCAGGGAGCATATTATAGGGCCAGGGTTAAGAGCCACTGGTCTGCAGGAATCTCACCTAACTTAGCTTTCCCAGTGGTCACAGCTGACAGCTGTGGGACCCTACCCCCTTTCCCTACTTGTTGAGTTTTTATTTCTGCTAGTTGGCAGAAGACTTAGAGTAAGAGAAAGAATAATAAACATTCCTGACAGGAGTGCAAGCAAGCTAGCCTTTTGTGCCAGAGTGTACCCAGAAGAATGGGGGGGGCAGTGATTGGGTGGAGTGATCATTTTTTCCCTTCTTGGCTGAAAAATGACTGCGAAAAATAAAGTCACTGGTCAGAGTTACTTGTAAATATGTCCTATATATTTATAACTTTTTTCTGAATGGATTTATCCCCAAAAGACTGTGTCTAAGTCCAGTGTGGTGACCTCCTTTGAGGCAAATACAGCCAATGAAGAACAGGGAGAAAGGCAGTGGTTACTGCTTTTTTATGCAGCTCTTACTGATTTGCTCCTGGGAGTCCGCTTTCACTGCTGGTGTTGTCTGCACATTTGGTCAGAATATATGAATTGTCCAAGTTCCTGCCAGTCACTTGATTGAGCTTGATTATTTAACGCTTTGTACTATTGTGGTCTAAATAAGAGCACACTCTTGGCAGCACCTTAAAGATGGGGAATTTTGAAATACTGGTCCTTAGAGACTTCTAGGCCAGCTTTTGGAGTATGTTGCCACTTAATCAAATTTATTGAGAGGTTAAAGGTATGCAGGTTATACCACAAAAGTAGTTAGAAAGGTTGAGGGCTCATTAAAAAGGAAAGAGGAGAATATTTGGATTAAAAACAATTACTGTGATAAACTGCTTGGTGTAGCCTCTGCAGTCAAATATAGCTTGTCATAAGCCCCAGGAAGTGGATGGTTTTGAGAAGTGTATGCTAAGCAGAAAGTGTTTGTGCTAAAAAGTGACCTGCTAAGGCACAGCAGAGAGATTCAGATTTTTAAGAAAAAATAAACAGTGCAATAAAACATTTGAGGAAGGGCAAATTTTTGTAAGCTTCGGGCAAGTCATGGTTTTTATTCCTTCCTTCTTTTCTGAGACTAAGAGTGGTAAGAGTCAATAATTATGCAGGCCTAAACTTTTGCAGATGGGTAGAAGATCCAAGAAATCATTTTAGCCCATGGGATATTCTGGATATTCAGGGTGGTTTTCTGTTTGTGAATATACATAGAAAGCCAAAATAGGACAGGTAGGAAATAAAACAAAGCAGCTAACCCACACTCCATTTCTTTCCTTTAAGTTGCACAATTCTAAAAACATGATTAGGTAGAGGCACAAGCGGGATGTTTCCTGCTGTCTTGACCACAGTAATGTTGATACTCCCACTCTACTTCCTCACACTGTGCTAGCTTTCTGAGAATAAGTGGGGAAGCAAAACAAAGGTATGCTTTTGCTTTGTGTGGAGGAAATAGGAAAAGAGAACACCAGAGCTGGAGTTAGAAGACCTGGCTTCACCATCTTGGGATAAGATGGTACAAATTGCTGACTTTATCTGTTAAATGGGGGGAATTATACCCACCTCACAGGGTTGTGGTGAGACTCAAGGGAGTAAATAGATTATGAAAGTGTTTTGTAAATGGAAACAGCTAAGCATTGGAAGTTGTTGATAACATGTCTTTAGGCTAATAATGTATCTGCTGGTGAATGTGTATTTTTAATGAGGTTTCTGAAGGGAAATGCATAAGCAGAAGTAGTTGGAAGCATATTTTTTGCTGTCATCTTATTGGAAAATGTCACTCCCTTCATTTATTGGCATATGTCAGCAGTTAATTTTGTATTCATATGTGGGGATTTGTTTTGGCAGTTGGAATATGGCATTAAAGTCATGAAGAATTATAGACACCTTTATATTTAACTTACTAAACTGACTATCAAATCAAATGGCTAGTGTTCCTAGGAACCAATGAAACTTGGTGCATTGTGCTGCAAAAACTAGTTGCAGTTTTTGTTAGAGTTGTTAACCTGGGTGGAACTTGATTTCTATGTTTATTCTGCTTGTGTCTGATTTTGTACAGAGCTCCAGATGAGGTTTTAGTCACAACTGTTTGTGATGATTTATTCATTAAATGTAGGTCCCTTTTGAATATTTACATTTACTTTTGTACTCATAGGTCATTGATGTTATGAATAATACCGTTTCTCCCTTGGGGAAGTGGTTTATTTCCCCCCCTTAAATGTGATCCATTTATAATTGTTGGAGTACAAGATGATGATTATAACATAAACTAATGGAAAATAAAAACATCATCACTGAAAGGTGAATGTATTTCCTGCTTTTCTGTTTGTCCTTTGTTTTTCTGTTGGGAGTTTGGTCCCTGATGTTTGAATATTTTCTAAGCACTCACACTAGGTATTATTCAGAACAAGTGATGTGGCTCTTTCTTATATCACAGTGCAATATAATACACTTAATAAATGCTATATATAGTTCACTGAACACATACCATTCATTCAGTAAATACTTGTGCCCATACTGTATTCAAGCCAGTGTTCTCAGGGCTATCACAGGTGTGGCAGAGTAAGTCATAGATGGATCCTGCCATGAGAGAGTTCCTAGACTAGTAGGAGAGACAAGACATGGGTAGAGTTCACTATCATGTATATCATAGATATGGATCAGAGTCATAAGAGTGGAACAGGTGGCTACTGTGGCACATGACACTAGCAGGAGAGCTTATTTCTTGGTGGGAGGACAAGGAAAAGTAAAGGAGGAAGTAGCATTGGAATTGGGCAGAATTAATAACACTTATTGCTTGTTTAACTGTTCCCATGTGTCAGGCATTAAAATATCATAACAGCTTATGAGGTAAGGATTATATTCCCATTTTATAGATGAGAAAAACTGAAGTTCTGAGGTATTAAGTAACTTTCTCAACTAAAAGGGGCAAAAGTCTGAATTAGAACCCAGACCTGACTCTAAAGGCCCTGCTTATTTTGCTGTGTTGGACTGTATTCAGGGCAAGGATTTCTTGTAGTAGGAATGATATAAAGAATGTAAAGGGCCAGCAGATAATTCAAGTCATCTGCAATATGTAGGGTGCAGGAAGGAGTTTTGGGAGATGAGGTTGGAATAGAAGGTTGAGGACTTGACTGTGCAGGAACCTATTAAGTACTTCAGATTTTCCTTTGTAGATAGCATAAAGATGTTTTTGGTAGGAGAGAGGCATGGTTTGAGCTGTGCTTTAGGAAGATTCATCTGAGCGTGACATGTAGGGTGCGAGCAACTCCACACAAATATTTGTGACTTTTAGAAGTTAATTGGCAGCTTTAAATTCTCTTTGATATAGCTCAGGGGTCAGAAGACCTCTTCTATAAAGGGCCATATTTGAAAAAAAATTATTTAAAAAATTTTATAATGCTCATTATTTTTGAGAGAGAGACAGAGTGAGAGTGGGGGGGGGCTGAGAGAGAGGGAGACACAGATTCTGAAGCAGACTCCAGGCTCTGAGTTGTCAGCACAAAGCCTGGTGTGGGGCTCGAACTCAGGAACTGTGAGATCATGACTTGAACTGAAGTCGGACGCCCAACCGACTGAGCCACCCAGTGCCCTTAAAAATTTTTTTAATGCTTATTTATTTTTGAGAGAGAGAGGGAGAGAGAAGAGAGAGAGAGAAAGAGAGAGATCATGAGTGGGGTAGGACAGAGAGAGGGAGAGACACGGAATCCAAAGCAGGCTCCAGGCTCCGAGCTGTCAGCACAGAGCCCAATGCGGGGCTCAAACCCCCAACCCTCGAGATGATGACCTGAGCCAACGTCAGACACTCAACTGACTGAGCCACCCATGCACCCCATGTAAAGGGTCATATTTTAGGCTTTGCAGGCCATACAGTTTCTGTGGAAATTACTTAACTGCCATTGTCATGAAAAAGCAACCATAGATAATATGTACATGAAATGAAAGTGGTTGTGGTCTAATACAACTTTATTTATTGACATTGATACATGAGTTTCAGTTAATTTTCATATGTCATGAAATATTCTTCTTTTGAATTTTTCAACTATTTAAAAATAGAAAAATCATTCTCAGCTCAGCTGGGGGGGGGGGTGGCAAACAAAAATAGGCAGCAGGTTGGGTTTGTCTCACTGGTGGTAGTTGGCAGACCTTTGATATAACTAGTTAACCTAAAAACCCCAAATGGATTTTTATTGGTAAGGCACTGAAAATAGCTAATGGTAGAACATAATGCCCTATTTCACATTTCCATCAACTAGGTTTACCTTGGTGTGCTGTTAATTATGCTCGATCTGGATTCAGGGATCATAGGCTCAAATGTGGTCAGAGGCCAAGGAGAAAACAGAAAAGTATAAAGCTGTTGGACATGGGTTAATAGGACTGGAGTGATTGGGGTAAAATATCACCCCTTTCAAATGGACTTTACCTTCTTTTAAAAAAAATGTGATAAAATACATCCACAGCCTATATTTAATCAGGTTGCAACTCCAGAGCTAGGTGATCTAACTCTATTAGTCTATGAGTCTTGGACACTAATGGGCTAGGGAAATGAAAGACAATAGTCTCCAGATAGAGACTTCTCTGGGGAAGTACTACTGGCCACTGTTTGCAAATGAGCAGAGGCAGAATGATAGTATAATGGGAAAAAACTCTAGACATGATGACTAGATAGTTGGGTATGGTTCTCTTACCAATGGGGTCTGTGACCTTGGGAAGTCATTTTGCTGGGGCCCCAGGTCTGCAGCTTTACAAAGGTAGGGGTAGGCAGGAGATCTATAAGCTCACTTTCAGCTCTAACATTCCATGACTTTTTTTTTTTTTTGCATCGCATATTGTAGTTTAATCATTTGGGAAAGGAATGACTAACCCAATTATAGGAAGTTATTTTATCCCTATGTAAATTTTCACATTATTTTAATGTACAGGTCAGTATTTAAATAGAAAAAAATTAAACAATATTAGTCTTTCAAAAACCAAGGATAACATACTTTATGTATGTTTGTATATATAAAACAGATGTCAGAAAAAAAAATAATTTCCCTAAGCCCACCCATATACATGTACAACCACACATACATAGGCTGTCTAGGACTAATGAAAACTTATGTTTTAAAAGAATGCAAAAGATGCATTCTGTACTAAAAATGTACATTAGGTTGATAAATAGAAATAATATAATTTGTATAGTCTTAAATTAAAAAAAAATTACTTTCTTATATACTATACTTTTAAAGACAAGAGTTTTAGATGTTTATAGTAAGGTAAACCTTTTGGGGGTGCTTGTTCAGCTCTTGCTTTGACAACTGGGGCACCTATGTGATAAGTGCTTTCCTGGAAGGATGGGTTGATTCCATCTTTGAGGCAAATTTGATCTTGAATATCCTTAGTGGAGCCATCTCTACCTTGACACAGAAATAACCTGGTTGCTAGTTCCAACTCTGTCACTGGTTTGCTGTATGGCATTGAATACATCTTTAGCTTTGTGAGCCAGAGTTTTCCCATTTTTAAAATTGGAGTTTGGGTCAGTAAGCTTTAGAGTTCCTCTTGGTTTTATCGTTCTCTATTTTCTGGGCTGTACCTATCTTGCTCAAATAGTCAAGCAACCTAAATTGGTTCTGTTATAAACTTTAGAGCCAAATAGTCTTTATTCTGGATGAGCAGGCAAGGGGAAAATCAAACTGGTATGTCCAGTATGCATAGATGACTTGAATCATGTTAACTTATCTGATTATCTTCTTTTTTTAAATATTTATTTTTGAAGTAGAGACTGTGTGAGTGGGGGAGGGGCAGAGAGAGAGGGAGACACAGAATTCAAAGCAGGCTCCAGCCTCTGAGCTTTCAGCACAGAGCACGATGCAGGGCTCAAACTCATGAACCATGAGATCATGACCTGAGCTAAGTCAGATGTTTAACCTATTGAGCCACCCAGGTGCCCTCTGATTATCTTCTTGATGAATGCTTCTTGAAAGATGTCAACCTGATGCCCTTTAGTTCTGTCCTGAATAGCTCTGTAGTGAAAGTGACCAAAGCTTTTAATCCCTTTGGGGTGGGTGTAGTGTAATGGTGTGCAGGGAGGAGTTGGTGATGTAATATACATTCTCAGCAGATATCCTGTCATTATGCTGGTGGTATTTGTTCTTTGGAACACATGGGGTTATGTTAGATATTCTCCGAAGTCAGATCAATGTAATGGGTATGTCATATGATATTACTGTTAGTAGATATTAACCAGTGTCAAAGGGAATTTGGTGGAGGCATTATTGTCATGTTCACTGAGGGTCCTCAGAAGACTAGATTCCAATGTCTAAAATAGTTGGACTAGTAGTGCTGTAGGGAGTAGGGTGGAAAAATGAACCAAACCAGCCTTGCAGTGTGACCATTTATAAGATTTTTTTGTGCTGGGGAGGGGGAATGGTACTGTCATGGGGTAGGGAACATTATGGCTTGACTTGCTTGTTAAGGAAGGGTTTTCAATCAAAGTTAATAGTGATGAAGGGAAGTTACTTTTCAGCTTCATTTTTATAGCCTCACTTTTTATTTTTATTTTTAAAAAATTTTAAATGTTTATTTGAGAGAGAGAGAAAGAGTACACAAGTAGGGGAGGGGCAGAGAGAGAGAGAGAGGGAGACAGATGATCCAATAGCAGAGAGCTCGAACTCATGACCCATGATATCATGACCTGAACTGAAGTCGGATGCTTAACCAACTGAGCCACCCAGGCGCCCCCAATGTAGCCTTACTTTTTAAAGCATAGCCTCAAACTCATTTAATATAGCATCTGTTTCTCTAATCAGTTACTACAAAAGTTTCTAGAGTTTTTTTTTAAGTTTATTTTCAGAGATAGAGTGAGCTGGAGAGGGGTTGGGGCAGAGAGGGAGAGAGAATTCCAAGCAGGCTGTGTGTTGTAAGTGCAGAGCCTGGCGTGGGGCACAAACCCAAAACTGCGAGATCATGACTGAATTGAGATCAAGAATTGGACACTTAACTGACTGAACTACCCAGGCTCCCCACTACAGAAAATTTCTAAAGCCTACGAAGACCTAGAAAGAAATACAGTTTACCAGGAAAACACCCTGGAAATCTTGAGTCAATTTTTTTTTTCCTAGTGGGGTAGAGTGTCCTCATGATGCTTTGTTGGGCTTGCATCAAGTGCTAAAGCCTTGCACAATATAAAGCCAATTCAATTTAATTCAACATGGATTTACTAAGCACCTATATGTGTCAGGTACTATCTTGGGAATTGGGAATATAATGGTCGATAAGGCTGCTATGGGCTCTCCCTCTTGGAGCATACATTAAACATCTGATTACTCACTTAAATAATTTAATTACAATTGTGAGAAGAGCTATGAAGAAGTTCAGGGTATGATGAATATTCTTTCACGTTAAAAAGAGGGGCTTTGTGGGGGAAAAAAGGGAGCTAGATCATAGGGATGTAACCGTCCATAGGAAAAAGAATAAACTGAAAAGGAAGAGCTCCGAAGTCAAAGCTACCTGTTTTACTCTCTTGGTAGTTAATAGTTCTGATAATGAGCTAGACTCTTCAAGTTAATGGAGATTTTCTCAGAAACAGACAGGGTATGTATATCTCATGTGGACTTTAGGGAAAATTTAAAGTACCTACTATTTCCTTCTTCTTTTATAAGTATATTAAATTTTTTTTGATAGATAACACATGAACATGGTACAAAATTCAAAAGGTACAAAAGGCTAAACGTTCTCCCTCCTCTTATGTCTCAATTCCCCCATTCTCCACCCTAGAGGCAACAACAGGTAGCTGTTTATCCTTTAAAAAGACTTTACCCCATTGCTTCTTTTAACTTCTGCTTCCTCAGGAGTGTGTTTCATTGTAGGCACATTTCTAGCCACACTGGGGTAAGATTTCGTAAAGATTGTGTTTGGAGGGAATGGTAGATTAAAGACATCAGAGGGGAGCCTAGGTGGCTCAGTCAGTTAAGTGTCTGACTTTAGCTCAGATCATGATCTCAGTTTGTGGGTTCAGGCCCTGCGTTGGGCTCTGTGCTGTCAGAAAAGACTGGGTTTGTAGCTCCTCAAAAACTGACACACCCAGAGTCTTGTCACTATTTAACCTGTCTCAAAGCTACCTAGATAAACCACATTTGCAGGGCTTCTCCTTACTTTACCTGACTTATAGCTAGCTCGGTGTGCAAAGTTCTATCCCCAGAGTGTTTTACGTTACAGCTGCCTGAGACTGCAATACCAGTAGGGTAAGCAAGAGTCTGGCCAAAAACATGAAAAGAAGAAATGGGGAATGAGATACCCATCGGGGACTTTGGAAAACTCTGACATATTCCTGGAAATCTAGAATGCCACATGCATGCTCAGGGCTGTGCATGTGCCTAGAAAAGACCTGAGAAGGCTCCAATTTCTTCCCAATGGCTGAACTTGAAGCAGAGATGTAAACTGCCTGGCTGAGTATTGAAGGAATGCCCCAAAATATATAGAGAGCCCCTTGGCAAAAGGTGGAAGACATAATGGTTCAAGACATTTAAGATCTCTGAAAAATCACTAGCTGGCCACTAAGCTAACTAAGCAGAGATGTCAGTGGCAAGGAATACAAACATTACATAATCAGTCCAAGAAAGACACCAAACAAAGCAGCAGCAACAACAAGGATAACAAAACAACAATAGCAACTTTTGCTATCCTAGGGGTCAGGATCTGATTTCTAGAGGTACCATAGTAGATTGTGTTAAATGCCCAATTTTCAACAAAAAAATTATTAGGCATGCAAAACAAAAATGTATGGCTTATATGCAGGAAAAAAGCAATCAGTATAGACTGTCCCTAATATGGCCTAAATGTTAAAATTTAGACAAAAATATTAAATCAGCTAATATAAACATAGTCAAAGAACTAAAGGAAACCATGTCTAAGGATTAAAGAAATGCATGAGAACAATGTATCACCAAAGAATTATTATAAAGAGATAAAAATTATAAAAAAAACAAGTGAGATTCTGGAATTGAAAAGTAAAATAGATGAAAAATTCACTAGAGAGGCTTTATAGCAGATTTGAGCTATAATAATCATAATCATAATCATAATAATAAAAAAATAGGATAGTAGAACTTGAATATATGTCAATTGAGATTATCCACTTTGAGCAAAAGATGGGAACAAATGAAGAAAAATGACCAGAACCCCAGAAACTGTGGGACACGATCAGGTGTACAACATATGCATAATGGAAGTCCCAGGAGAAGATAGATTGAAAGGAGCAGAAAGAATACTTGAAAAAATAATCGCCCAAACCTTCATAAATTTGATGAACCACGCTAATCTCCAGATTCAGGAAGCTCAAAAAACTCCAAGTAGGATAAACTCAAAGAGAGCCATACCTAGATACATTATATTCAAACAGATGAAAACCAGAGACCAAATCTTGAAAGAAGCAAGGGAAAAATAACTCATCAGATAAATGGGATCCTTAATAATATTAAAAGTTAACTTATAAATAATCATGGGGACCAGAAGGCAGTGGGCTGACATATTCAACGTGCTGAAAGAAAAATAATGGCAACCAGGCATTCTGTATTCATGAAAACTATCCTTTATCCTTCAAAACACAAGGGAGAAATTAAGACATTCTGGGATAAACAAAAACAAAAACTGAGAATTTGTCACTAGCACCTGCCCTATAAGATATACTAATGGGAGTCCTTTGGGATGAAATGAAATAATGATGAATGATAAATCTGTAATAAATATGAAGAGTACCAGTAAATTAATGATATATGTAGATATAAAAGACAGTATCACTGTCTGTTAGTAACTCTTTTTCTTCCCTACCTGATTTAAATGGCAACTGCATAATGCAATAGTTATAAAACTATGTCAATGAGCTAATGGTATATAAAGATGTAACATATGGCAATACAGCAGAGAGGAAACATTTATACTGGCAGTATGTTTCTGCATACTTTCTAATTAAGTTAAAACTAATCTGAACTAGATTGTCTTAAATTAAGATGGTAATTGTAATCCTGAGGTCAGCCACTAACAAAATAACTAAAATAATATAGTAGAAAGAAACAACAAGAGAATTAAAGTAGTACAATAGACAATATCTATTTAACACAGAAGAAGGTAGTAATGGAAGAATAGAGGAAACAAGATAAGACATATAGAAAATAAAATAAATGGTAGACATAAATCCTGCCTATCAGCAATTATATTGTGAATGGAATGCACTGCAATAGAAAGGCAGGGATTAGCAAAATGGATAAATTGATTAAAATATATACTGTCTTGGGTGTCTGGGTGACTCGGTTGAAAATCCAACTCTTGATTTTGGCTTAGGTCACTATCCCTGAGTTGTGGGATTGCACCCCTCTTTGGGCTCCACACTGAGCATGGAGCCCACTTCAGATTCTATCTCTCCTTCTGTGCCTCTCCCCCACTAATGCATGTACTCTCTCTCATATGTATGTATGTGTATATATATGTACGTATATATGTGTGTATATATGTGTATATATGTGCATATATATGTACATATATAT
>NW_024420375.1:536250-586924 GCF_014898765.1 Herpailurus yagouaroundi | reverse complement strand
ATCTTTTCCCATTCCGTTGGTTGCCTTTTAGTTTTGTTGGTTGTTTCCTTTGCTGTGCAGAAGCTTTTTATCTTCATAAGGTCCCAGTAATTCACTTTTGCTTTTAATTCCCTTGCCTTTGGGGATGTGTCGAGTAAGAGATTGCTACGGCTGAGGTCAGAGAGGTCTTTTCCTGCTTTCTCCTCTAGGGTTTTTGATGGTTTCCTGTCTCACATTCAGGTCCTTTATCCATTTTGAGTTTATTTTTGTGAATGGTGTGAGAAAGTGGTCTAGTTTCAACCTTCTGCATGTTGCTGTCCAGTTCTCCCAGCACCATTTGTTAAAGAGACTGTCTTTTTTCCATTGGATGTTCTTTCCTGCTTTGTCAAAGATGAGTTGGCCATATGTTTGTGGGTCTAGTTCTGGGGTTTCTATTCTATTCCATTGTCTATGTGTCTGTTTTTGTGCCAATACCATGCTGTCTTGATGATGACAGCTTTGTAGTAGAGGCTAAAGTCTGGGATTGTGATGCCTCCTGCTTTGGTCTTCTTCTTCAAAATTACTTTGGCTATTAGGGGCCTTTTGTGGTTCCATAGGAATTTTAGAATTGCTATTTCTAGTTTCGAGAAGAATGCTGGTGCAATTTTGATTGGGATTGCATTGAATGTGTAGATAGCTTTGCGTAGTATTGACATTTTGACAATATTTATTCTTCCAATCCATGAGCAGAGAATGTCTTTCCATTTCTTTATATCTTCTTCAATTTCCTTCATAAGCTTTCTATAGTTTTCAGCATATAGATCTTTGACATCTTTGGTTAGAGTGATTCCTAGGTATTTTATGCTTCTTGGTGCAATTGTGAATGGGATCAGTTTCTTTATTTGTCTTTCTGTTGCTTCATTGTTAGTGTATAAGAATGCAACTGACTTCTGTACATTGATTTTGTATCCTGCAACTTTGCTGAATTCATGTATCAGTTCTAGCAGACTTTTGGTGGAGTCTATCGGATTTTCCGTGTATAGTATCATATCATCTGCAAAAAGTGAAAGCTTGACTTCATCTTTGCCAATTTTGATGCCTTTGATTTCCTTTTGTTGTCTGATTGCTGATGCTAGAACTTCCAGCACTATGTGAAACAACAGCGGTGAGAGTGGGCATCCCTGTCATGTTCCTGATCTCAGGGAAAAAGCTCTCAGTTTTTCCCCATTGAGGATGATGTCAGTTGTGGGCTTTTCATAAATGGCTTTTATGATGTTTAAGTATGTTCCTTCTATCCCGACTTTCTCAAGGGTTTTTATTAAGAAAGGGTGCTGGATTTTGTCAAAGGCCTTTTCTGCATCGATTGACAGGATCATATGGTTCTTATCTTTTATTAATGTGATGTATCACGTTGATTAATTTGCGAATGTTGAACCAGCCCTGCATCCCAGGAATGAATCCCACTTGATCATGGTGAATCATTCTTTTATATGCTGTTAAATTCGATTTGCTAGTTATCTTATTGAGAATTTTTGCATCCATATTCATCAGGGATATTGGCCGGTAGTTCTCTTTTTTTTACTGGGTCTCTGTCTGGTTTAGGAATCAAAGTAATACTGCCTTCATAGAATGAGTCTGGAAGTTTTCCTTCCCTTTCAATTTCTTGGAATAGCTTGAGAAGGATAGGTATTATCTCTGCTTGAAACATCTGGTAGAACTCCCCTTGGGAAGCCAGCTGGTCCTGGACTCTTATTTGTTGGGAGATTTTTGATAACAGATTCAATTTCTTCGCTGGTTGTGGGTCTGTTCAAGCTTTCTATTTCCTCCTGATTGAGTTTTGGATGAGTATGGGTGTTTAGGAATTTGTCCATTTCTTCCAGGTTGTCCAATTTGTTGGCATATAATTTTTCATAGTATTCCCTGATAATTGTTTGTATCTCTGAGGGATTGGTTGTAATAATTCCATTTTCATGCATGATTTTATCTATTTGGGTCATCTCCCTTTTCTTTTTGAGAAGCCTGGCTAGAGGTTTGTCAATTTTGTTAATTTTTTCAAAAAACCAACTCTTGGTTTCGTTGATCTGCTCTACAGTTTATTTTAGATTCTGTATTGTTTATTTCTGCTCTGATCTTTATTATTTCTCTTCTTCTTCTGGGTTTGGGGTGTCTTTGCTGTTCTGCTTCTATTTCCTTTAGGTGTGCTGTTCGATTTTGTATTTGGGATTTTTCTTGTTTCTGGAGATAGGCCTGGATTGCAATGTATTTACCTCTCAGGACTGCCTTCGCTGCATCCCAAAGCGTTTGGATTGTTGTATTTTCATTTTCATTTGTTTCCATATATTTTTTAATTTCTTCTCCAATTGCCTGGTTGACCCACTCATTCTTCAGTAGGGTGTTCTTTAACCTCCATGCTTTTGGAGTTTTTCCAGACATTTTCCTGTGGTTGATTTCAAGCTTCATCGCATTGTGGTCTGAAAGTATGCATGGTATAATTTCAATTCTTGTATACTTATGAAGGGCTGTTTTGTGACCCAGTATATGATCTATCTTGGAGAATGTTCCATGTGCACTCGGGAAGAAAGTATATTCTGTTGCTTTGGGATGCAGAGTTCTAAATATATCTGTCAAGTCTATCTGATCCAATGTCTCATTCAGGGCCCTTGTTTCTTTATTGACCATGTGTCTAGATGATCTATCCATTTCTGTAAGTGGAGTGTTAAAGTCCCGTGCAATTACCACATTCTTATCAATAAGGTTGCTTGTGTTTATGAGTAATTGTTTTATATATTTGGGGGCTCCGGTATTCGGCGCATAGACATTTATAATTGTTAGCTCTTCCTGGTGGATAGACCCTGTAATTATTATATAATGCCCTTCTTCATCTCTTGTTACAGCCTTTAATATCTAGTTTGTCTGATATAAGTATGGCTACTCCAGCTTTCTTTTGGCTTCCAGTAGCATGATAGTTCTCCATCCCCTCACTCTCAATCTAAAGGTGTCCTCAGATCTAAAATGAGTCTCTTGTAGACAGCAAATAGATGGGTCTTGTTTTTTTATCCATTCTGATACCCTATGTCTTTTGGTTGGTGCATTTAATCCATTTACATTCAGTGTTATTATAGAAAGATATGGGTTTAGAGTCATTGTGATGTCTGTATGATTTATGCTTGTAGTGATGTCTCTGGTACTTTGTCTCACAGGATCCCCCTTAGGATCTCTTGTAGGGCTGGTTTAGTGGTGACAAATTCCTTCAGGTTTTGTTTATTTGGGAAGACCTTTATCTCTCCTTCTATTCTAAATGACAGGCTTGCTGGATAAAGGATTCTCAGCTGCATATTTTTCCTGTTCAGCAAATTAAAGATCTCGTGCCATGCCTTTCTGGCCTGCCAAGTTTCAAAAGAGAGATCAGTCACGAGTCTTATAGGTCTCCCTTTATATGTGAGGGTACGTTTATCCCTTGCTGCTTTCAGAATTTTCTCTTTGTCCTTGTATTTTGCCAGTTTCACTATGATATGTCATGCAGAAGATCGATTTAAGTTACATCTGAAGGGAGTTCTCTGTGCCTCTCGGATTTCAATGCTTTTTTCCTTCCCCAGTTAAGGGAAGTTCTCAGCTATAATTTCTTCAAGTACCCCTTCAGCACCTTTCCCTCTCTCTTCCTCCTCTGGGATACCAATTATGCGTATATTATTTCTTTTTAGTGTATCACTTAGTTCTCTAATTTTCCCCTCATACTCCTGGATTTTTTTATCTCTCTTTCTCTCAGCTTCCTCTTTTTCCATAACTTTATCTTCTAGTTCACCTATTCTCTCCTCTGCCTCTTCAATCCGAGCCGTCGTGGTTCCATTTTGTTTTGCATTTCATTTAAAGCGTTTTTCAGCTCCTGGTGACTGCTCCTTAGTCCCTTGATCTCTGTAGCAAGAGATTCTCTGCTGTCCTCTATGCTGTTTTCAAGCCCAGCGATTAATTTTGTGACTATTATTCTAAATTCACTTTCTGTTATATCATTTAAATCCTTTTTGATCAGTTCATTAGCTGTTGTTATTTCCTGGAGATTCTTCTGAGGAGAATTCTTACGTTTGGTCATTTTGGATAATCCCTGGGGTGGTGTGGACCTGCAGGGCACTTCCACTGTGCTGTGGTGTATAACTGGAGCTGGTGGGCGGATCCACAGTCAGACCTGATGTCTGCCCCCAGCCCACCGCTGGGGCCACAGTCAGACTGGTGTGTGCTTTCTCTTCCCCTCTCCTAGGGGTGGGAGTCACTGTGGGGTGGTGTGGCCCATCTGTGCTACTTGCACACTGCCAGGCTTGTGGCCCTGGGGATCTGGTGTATTAGCTGGGGTGGGTAGGCCAGGTGCACGGGGGCAGGAGGGGTAGGCTTAGCTTGCTTGTCCTTAGGTGATCCACTTCAGGAGGGGCCCTGTGGCAGCGGGAGGGAGTCAGACCCGCCGCCGGAGGGGTGGCTCCACAGAAGCACAGTGTTGGGTATTTGCGCTGGAGGGAGCAAGTTTCCTGGCAGAAACTGGTTCCCTTTGGGATTTTGGCTTGGTGATGGGGGAGGGAGATGGAGCTGGTGAGGGCCTTTGTTCCCCGCCAAACTGAGCTCTGTTGTCGTGGGGCTCAGCAACTCTCTCTCCCTTTGTCCTCCAGTCTCCCCGAGTTCTGAGCAGAGCTGTTCACTTATGACCTCCCAGATGCTAAGTCGCGCTTGCTGTGGGAACACACTCAGTCCATCCCCTCCGCTTTTGCAAGCCAGACTCAGGGGCTCTGCTTGGCCAGCAGGCTGCCCCTCTGCCCCGGCTCCCTCCCGCCAGTCCGTGCAGCGCGCACTGCCTCTCTGCCAATAAGGGATAGATTAACTAGACAGAGATCAACAAGGAAATAGAAGATTTTTACAATAATGTAAACCAACTAGACCTTTTACAGACATTTGTAGAACACTCTACATGACAACAGCAGGTGCACATTCTTCTCAAGTGCAACATGGAACACTTTTCAGGATTGAC
This sequence comes from Herpailurus yagouaroundi, assembly GCF_014898765.1. Lineage (NCBI taxonomy): Eukaryota > Metazoa > Chordata > Mammalia > Carnivora > Felidae > Herpailurus > Herpailurus yagouaroundi. The sequence goes on along the minus strand of NW_024420375.1, from coordinate 581,958 downwards.
CCTCTGGTAAGTCACAAAACATGACTGAATATATTTATTCATATGAAGTATATTCTCTAGCTACAGTGTAATGAAATTATAAATCAGTAACAAAAGGATATTTAGGTAATTCACAAATATATGGAAATTAAATATCACACTCCTAAGTGTCTTGTGAGCCAAAGAAATCATAAGGGAAATTAGAAAATACTCTGGAATGAATAAAAATGAAAAAAAAAGTGCCAGAAATTGTGGGATGCAGGAAAAGCAGTGCCTCTCCTCTGCTCATGCTCTCTCTCAAAAATAAATAAACCTTAAAAAAATTGAAGAAAAATTAATATTCATGTTTTGCAAACTCTTCCAAAATTCACAAGGGGAGAAAACACTTCTTACCACATTGTCTGAGGCCAGTAGTATCCTGATAGCAAAACCAGACATCACAAGAATATAAAACTATAGACCAAATTCCTTTAATAATACAGATGCAAATATTCTCAACAAAATGCTAGGAAATCAAATCCAGCAACATGTAAAAAGGATTATATACCATAATCAAATGGAATTTATTTCAAGAATATAAAATTAGTTTAACATATGAAAATTAAGTAATACACCAAATAATTAGGATTAAGAAGAAATTGCATATTATTATCTTAATAGATACAGATATTTTAAAAAGCTTATTACTTTATTATGTTAAAAGAACACTAGACAAACTAGGTATATCAGGTTAGTAGTTGTTTAAGGTTAGAGGAGAGGGTTAGGACATATTATGACTGCTAATAAGTAAAATATTTCTTTTTGGGATTGTGAAAATTTTCTAAAACTAGATTGTGATGATAGTTGCACAACTCTGACTATACTAAAACGCATTTAATTGTACACTTTAATGAGTGATATGTGAGTTATATGTTAAAGTCAATTTTTTTTTTAACATTGTGCATGGAAACAGGTGCTTGGGTTATATACCTACATTTTCCTTTGGTTCTTATGGAATAACAGACCTGGAAGGTTGTTTAGGAAACTTTACATCCACTCTGTGGGGTTTATATCCAGGGAAAAGGAAGCCAAGAGAGAAATGGCTTCTCCAGGGACCTAGAGCTGGAGTTCAGGTTGGGGTCAGAATCAGATTTCCTGGTTTTCCATTCTAAGGTTCTTTCTGTGCTGTACTTTAAGAAGGTATCTTGCATCAAAACTGCCTGGATATTCTTTATTGGGGCTGACAGTGCTTTTATTTGAAATGACCCCATTAGCAGTAAAGAACTGTACTTGTAGTTTCCTTTCATTCCCTCCCCCACCCCACCATTGTGGCTGGAATTTTCCCTGTTGACAAGGGGTTTTCCCTGTTGAGAAGTCTAGCCTCAATTTAATTAGGATCTGGTTGTGTTTTCTTTCCTTTGTCATAGAAGAATGGCTATACCTTTTGATGGTGTGACACCCGTCCTCTTTGTTTCCTTCACTGAGAGTCTATACCAGCTGGTTGGGCAGTTCTAGATGGCTTCCCTCTTCTCTGCTCATTTGTTGATGTCTTTTAGCAAATGTAGCTGCTTTTCATGTAGTGTAGTGTATAATTGGGAAATGTGTGGCATTACTAAAGGGTGACAAAGTCCTCCCCCCATATTATTTTTATCATAAAGCAGTGTGAAATTTCTCATAAGTGGCAAGCATTAGGCCCTGCACTTTAGTACCGTATTAGGAATTTCAAGGGAGTTATTTACAAAAGGTTTTCATTAATGACTTCCCAGAAATAGTAGGGCCACATTTCAGCTTCCAGTTCTCTTTCCAGAGCCAGGCTATTGTGGAAAAGCCTTTCCATGTGATTGGAAAAATATGTATTATGCATGTGGCAGTTGACAGCTGGAGCCTAATCCTGAATTCATCCATCCTGAATTGATTAGGTGGGGGAATGTTGATGGGTAACAAGCCATCAAGGTGTTTTTTTAAAAAAAAATTTTTTTTTCAAACGTTTATTTATTTTTGGGACAGAGAGAGACAGAGCATGAACGGGGGAGGGGCAGAGAGAGAGGGAGACACAGAATCGGAAACAGGCTCCAGGCTCTGAGCCATCAGCCCAGAGCCCGACGCGGGGCTCGAACTCACGGACCGCGAGATCGTGACCTGGCTGAAGTTGGACGCTTAACCGACTGCGCCACCCAGGCGCCCCATCATCAAGGTGTTTTTATAGCTGCCCCTTACAACTCTTGATTAGAGCATAAAAAAAAAAAATGGAAAGGGAATTTTAAAGAGAATGTCCCTGCTACCATTGTCACCATGCTGAATTTCTCTTGCTCTTAATATGGGAAATATTGATATATCTTCAAATTTGGTTTGTCTGGAGAGATTTGTCTTCTAAAATCCATGCCCATGTTCAATATTTCATGGCTTATGGGAATGATTATTCTGTTATAGTACCAAATGGGAAAGCAAAAGGTTATCAGTGTGCTAATTTAGTAACAGCTCAGCCAGGGATTGTATGGCTGCACTAGCAGAAAGGGGAAGGAAATCTGGGGCTTCTTGGCATTTTGTTTGATTTTCCTTTGTGAAAAGCAGATGTTGTTTAACTGTTTCCTTTCCTTTTTGACTAATGGCACTGTCTTGCTGGAAATGAACTTACAGAGTTCTAAGGGCCTTTAAGAGAACATTTAACTCTTTCATATTTCAGATGAGGAAACAAACTTAAAAGGGAATGTTCTTGTCCAAGATCATGGAGCCAGTTAATCATAGTCAGTACTAGAACCCAATAACTAGTCCCAGTCCTGGGCTCTGTGCAGTATCACTGTGCCTCACAAAGCAGTCTCTACTCTTTACAACCTCCTTTTGCTAAGCCTGTGATTTTTTTTCAGAATCACTTTCAGATTGTGAAAGAAAAGAATTGTTTTTTCTTTAGAGCCTCTTGCCAAGAATGCACCTCCAGTGTTGACCTGAAGACAGACATGCATTTCACAGACCTGCAGGAATGGAGTAGGGGAAAGAAAGTTCAGGGAGTCTGAAGTTACTGCTGTACTTTTTCTAGTTGGCTCTTGCCCAGTAGGAGCTTGGTGAAATAGAAGATCAAGAGCTTTCTCTTTTGTAATAGAATTCCCCTTCAGAAATGTGGAGTTTAGAGAATCCAATTATGAATGAGGAAGAAGTAATTCTAATACAAATTGGGTTGTTTTAGGTATGGTAATGCTTGTACTGGACAACAGCAAGGCTAGGTTCTGTGAATGTGATCTTAGGCTGATCAAGTACTTGGATGTGGATATAGATATGGATAGAAGTTAACATTTGTGAAGCACTTTATAGTATACAAGACATTTCCACATATCTTATATAACTTAATCTGAGAAGGAAAATGTTATTATCTCCATTTTGTAGATGAGGAAACCAAGGCTTAAAGAGCTTAAGTCCTTTCCCACTGCTAAGTCAGTAGTAGAGCTAAGACTTAGATTTTCTGAATATTCTTTCCACTGTTCCACATTGCTTTTATTCTTTTTAGTGATGAAAGAGGGTATAAGTGTTATTCAGATGAACAGATAGTTTAGAAAGAATAGATGTGAAAAAGAGATATGGAGCCTTTTGTAGAGAAACAGGAGCAACCACCAGTATGCATGTACAGGGAAAGTGGCCATTAACAAAGGTTTGAAAGCTGGAGAACAGCAGTAAAGAAATGGGTAGCTGGCAGGGCTGATAGCCCAGAGCTTGTGGTAGAGTTTTTGGCATCATCAACTAACTGTGTGCTATTCTGGGAAGGCTGCCGTGAAGACAGTTCAGACCAAGGTAGAGAGGTCTTTAAGGGAGAATTCTCTGAAGCCAATGGAGGTGGTTAAAAAGAATTGAAGAAGCGTCATATTGATGATGGGGGAGGGGGTGATCCTGGGCAATATTCGTTACATCTTTGGGATATAAAATAAAGCTTAAAATTATAAATTAGTTAATAAGGAAGAAAAATAGGGGCATATTTTCATAGGCCACTTAGTTTTCTGTTCTAGAGGTTGCATAGGTGGTGCAGGCATTATTTCATCCTAAGTTATGTGAATGTTGACTTTTAGGGCTAATACCCATCTTGTTTGAAACTATTGTGATCCTTAGATGGAGTTGTGTGTTTGCACTGATATCGTACATAATAATGCTTCATAAAAATAATGGGAGTATAACATCTTCATATTTTTTAGTTCACCTGTTTTACCTTTGATTTCAACTTGATCTTTACAACTCGATGAGCTAATCAGGCAGGGTATTATTAGTGTTCCTCTTATTCAGGTGAAGTAACCAAGGGCAGATAATGGTCTCCCAGTTTTACAGATGAGGAAATTGAAATTCAGGGAAGTTAGGTGATTTGCTCAGTTATTTGGCTGAGTGTGTGGCAAATTGCGGTCCAAACCCAGATTTTCTGGTTTCCAAGGGCTGCAAATTTTCTTCTGTATTCTAATGTATTCTCTGTAGAATGAGGTCAGTGGTTATACCTTTCAGGATGGGTTTGAGAAATCTGTGTCTCTGGGCTTTCTTACAGAGTTTCTCGCCATGGTAGTTACCCGATTCTCCTTGATGTATGTCCCAGCTCTGGCCTGGCTTTGTACTCAACCCTTTCTGCTCCTTGAGCCTGTCCTTCTAACACCATTTCCTTATGTATCTCACTATCTGTAAAACTCTTACTATTCACTCTCCTCAGCATTGCCCATTGCTACCTGCCAGACCCTAGGAAGCCTTCTCAGAAACCTTGCCTTACTGTGCCTTGTTTTTATGCCTAGCCATCTGTCCCTGCCCTGATGACTCACCTGCCACCCTCCAAATTGTCTTTTGGGCCCTTCACTCATGCCTCATGTTAGGCATCCCCCATTCAATAATAAATATAGGTGTGCCATAGTGAAATTTTGGACCAATCCTTTTGCCTCTCTCTTACCCCTGTGCCTTTAATCAGTTTCTGCTTTCCTGGTAATATGGGAATAATTGGCATGTTTCCTAGGCAAAGCCCATTAGATAGATTTCCTTTACAGGAGGCAATTTTGCCCTTGCCCATGTCTGGAATTAATTACCAAAGCTACTGCTGTTGTTTTGTTAGGTCTAACAAGTCCTGCATGATCTGGATGAGTAAAGCATTGAACCAGTCACTGGGCAAGGAGGCACTTGTTTGACAAGTCTTCTTTCTAGGGAGAATTCTTCTCAGTAGCACTCTCACTCTCAAGGAGTTAGTAGTCCCTTTTGGGACTGGTTTTCCCAAAATTTGGCCCTCCAGGAGCTTCTGTGTGTTCTGAAGGCTGCTGGGCAATTGTGCCTTTGATGTTTCTTATGACATACTGTCTGAGTTTCTGCATCAGGCAAGAGTTAATAACATACATGTATGTATGACACTGGCCTGACAGAAGGTCACTCTGGTCCCTTCATTGGACCAGCAAAGACTTTTCTTTTAAATGTTTATTTATTTTGAGAGAGAGAGAGAGAGAAAGAGTAGGGTAGGGTCAGGGAGGGGGTAGAGAGAGAGAGGCGGGGGGTGGGGTGGGGAGAATCCCAAGCAGACACTGCACTGTCAGTGTAGATCTTGATGTTGGGCTTGAACCCATGAACTGCAGGATCTGACCTGAGCCGAAACCAAGAGTCAGATGCTTAACTGACTGAGCCACCCAGGTGCCCCAAAGAGTTTTATTTTCTAATGGAGACAAGTAGAAGTAGGTATAATGGATACTCACAGGCACTGTTTACTTTGAAGTGATTTCTAGGCTTTAACCTTAAGAATAAGTGGTTGAGGGAAACTTTCTAGCCTTGTACCTTTGCTCTTTGCTCCTTCCTGGGAAGAAGGGAGAGGGGATATGGAATTACAGCAAAACCTTGGTTTGTGAGCATAATTTGTCCTGGAAACATGCTTGTAATCAAAAGCACTTGTGTATTGAAGCACATTTCCCCGTAAGAGATAATGGAAATTCATTCAGGTGATTCGTTCCACAACCCAGAAATACTCACATAAAAATGATTACAATACTGTAATATAATACAAGGTAATAAAATATAAAATATAAAGAAAAATAAATTAACATGCACATACCTTTGAAAACCTTCATAGCTGGTGTGAGGGAGACAAGAAAGAGCAGGGTTATTGTGTAGGAGGACTTTCACTATCACTAACAGAATTACTGCTATCTATTGGCTCAATGGAATCTTTTTATTTTCATGCAACTTTAACAAGGAACCTATCCAATGACCTAGAATGAAGCAAAGCATTCCTAAGCTTACTCTTGTCTGGAAAATCAAAGGACTGTCAATAGGTGCTTTGAAGTGACAAAAAATACACAAGTGCCAGTTGTGGGCATCTTCCAACATTCTGAAAAATCACTGATTTCTGCCAAACACTGTAGCCTGAGACCAAGCATCTGAGCATGAGAGGATTACCCACAATTCTTCAGAAAGAGAGAGAGAGAAGAGCCATTGGTTCAGTTGTGATTATGTGATATTCGGTGCCACATACTACTAGTATTCCAAGACATTGCTCGTTTATCAAGTTAAAATTTATTAGCAATGTTTGCTCATCTTGTGGAACACTTGCAGAACAAGTTACTTGAAACCAAAGGTTTTACTGTACTTGATCTCTCAAAGAGTCTCAGTGCTTTGTTTGCAACAAAGCAAGGGTCAGCCTACTATGGCTCATGGACCAAATCTTGCCTACCACCTGCTTTTGTAAACAAGATCTAATTTTTTTAATAACATTTTATTGGCACAGAAGCACACCTACTTGTTTACATATTGCCTAAGGCTGCTTTTGTGCTAAAATGGCAGAATCGAGTAGTTTCAGCAGAGACAATATAGCCTGGAGGACTAAAATAGCCTGTGTAACTTTAATTGGCTATTCTTGGATAGGGCAAGATAGTTCCTCCAATATTCCTTGGACCTTTTTGTTTAGCTTCAGCTCAGTTTGTGTAGAGAGGTATGCAGGGAAGTGGTTTTAGAAATAGCCTCCTTCCTAACACACAATGAAGATTTAGAATCCATATGGTGCCACTATGTGTTTGAATGGGTAAAAATCTCCATCATCAGTGATGCATCCCTAGTGCCTAGCCCAGGGCCTGAGGCAATCTCAGCTCTGGTCTCAAGAAGCTATCATCCATGGGTTTTGCTTTCTCCAGTGACCAATCAGAAACACTTTGCTTCTCCAGTATAGAAATTGATTTCCTTTCAGTATTTGGCCATGAACCCCTGTTTCCTCCTTCCCATTATAGACCATCATTGGGTTCTTTTACAAAGAATAGTTTAATAGTTTGTATGTATTTGAATAGTTTGTATGTATTTGTTGATTTTGAATTTTGAACTGGCATATGAAGCCCTATGGTGTAATCTATGGCTTTGCTGGAAGGGAAACCCATGATTTCAGATGTATTATTTGTCATAAGATAACAGGAATCTTTTCTTCTCTATGACAGATTTTGGAACTTCTGGTTCATTAAAAGGTCCAGACAGCAGTTCCCTTGATAGTTAGTAATGAAGGTGACAGGACAGGAACCACAAAAGTCACAACTGGGCGTGCCGCCCAGTCAGGCTTTTTCCAACTGGTAAGATATTATTTCATGGAGGTCCAAAGAAATGAAACGAACAGGCATACCTCTCAGCTTTCCTGGTTCTTATTTATTCCTTGTGACTAATTGGTATGATTTTGGCATTTTGGTATGATTTTATGTGAGTTTTAAAAAGCATGGCAATTACTAGATGCAATTTCATGTTATTTGTGGTACCTTTACTAAAATTGAACAGTCTGGCCTCTAAAATGTAGTTTTAGAGAATAGCCACAAATTCCCCCTATGTAAGTAGGGCAAAGAGAATCAGAATTCTAGTGTTAGAAGGGGTCTGGGAGGTCATGGAATCAACAACTCCTCTGTTTTCCAGGCACCTAAACCAGCCAAGAGAGATGAGAGCTAGAGAAAGACTGGAATTAGACTGTTGCCTTGGGGATGTTTTCCATCATTTATTTATGTCCTTTTGGTAATAATGGATACTAGTTTGTTAGGGAAAATATAACTTTTGGATCCCAGGGCTTTAATTAAGTCTTCTATGTTTTTTTTCATTCTTCCCTAAAGGACACTTGGGACTAAAGTTGTTAAAGATATGCTCTTGGTTGAAGTTAGGTTATTAAGCTTAGGTTTCAGCATATCCTCTATCTAGGAAATAGAGTTCATCAGCAAAGAATGACATGGCAATGCTTAGCACAGTGGTGTGATGTTTTGGGAATGGGCATTGGAATTCCAGGCACATAGACCTGGGTTCAAATTCCATATATGCCTTTGTCTAGTTGGGTGGCATTTGGCAAGCTACCAGCCTCTCAAGTCTGTTTCCTCAACTATAAATGGAGATAGTAATGCTAACCTTAGTCACTGAGTGTTTTAATGAAGTAAGTTATTTAAAAGTAACATGTTCTTAATAAATGTTAGGATCTGCTATCCAAGTATATTTTTTAAAAACATATTTGTGGCAATGCTTGTGCCATAAATTTCAATTGTAGTAATCAACAGTTTGGTTGGAGTTTGGATATGGGCCACTAATTGAGAATTCAAGAATATATTTTACAAAGAGAAGACAGCCTTGAAGATGCCCCAATGTGAGTAAAGTAGGGACTGATCAGAAAGCCCCCTGAGATAGGATATAAAAGTAATTCCACTAACAAAGTATCAATGTGACCTATCATGGTCTCCTTTTCTATAATAATCATTTGAAAAAGATTAGCATTGTTTGCAGTGCCATTGAATGTCATATTTTTGCTGTAGTTCTACTGGCTCTGAGGAAGGGGACACTCTTTACGTCTGGTCAAAATGCTTAATAAAGTGCCTGGCCCTCTGTATTCTCTAAGTATTTTATTTGAATGAATGATGAGAGCCATTTTAACATCAGGTAAATTGAGACAAGGAACAGTTAAGTGGCTTCTCCAAGAATCAACGCAGAGGTTGTGGCCTTGTCCCTAAGGGGACCTGGTCTCCTGTCTTGGTATATTAACACAAATTCTTCCCTTTCCAGTGTGTCTTTCCTCTTGCTCCATGTATATCATGCAGTGTAATGTAAAGGGACTTCCTTCCTCCTCACCAGCGGGTGATTAGCTTCTACCTAAATTAGGAGAGTGGGTTAAAAATTCAATGAGAGTGTTATATGGCAACTCAAAGTACAGTTTTTTTATCCAGGATTTCATACTTGTTGAAATTGCAAAAAATTAGGGAGAACCTTTTTTTTTTTTTTTTGTCTACTTAATTGGAGAAGAGGTTGAAAAGGGCTGAGGTGGGAGATTGGAGAAGGATAGGTGTCATGGCATGGATTTTATAGGGAGATGGTGTTGGCTTTCAAGAAAAGCACAGTAACAGTGATGTGTGGATATAGGTATAGGGGGTATGTCTCATTCTACAGCTTCGAATCCTTGAATCTGACTATATTCTTCAGGGATGTGGCATTGATTAAAATCAATTACTTTGATAGAGCCACATGGTAGGGCTAATGTACATTAATAAAACTATGTATAGAAATCCTCTCCCTGAATGTATAGAGATTCTCTGTTGTGGGAAATAAGCTTAGGAATTCCCTGAGCTTGCACTCATGGGTTAACAAGGCATAGAGGAATAGGAAGCCACAGGATGAAAGCATCCAAGATTAGGTAATCAAGGCTAGGCAATCATGGCAGAAGCGCCTGAGCTTAGTACAATAGCAGAAAGCTGCTTTCACAGGAGGGAAGGACCAAAATAGGTGTACTGATAAATAGGGCTATAGACCACAGCAAAGTTGCCCAGAGCAGAGCTAATTAGCAAAAGAAAGGTGCCTTGTTGACCCTGAGATAGCATGCTCTGTCTTGCCTCCTAGGCAAGCTAGGAAAAACAGACACCATCCATGCTTTGTGCCTTGTGTCTTGTGCCTGCTGTAAACAACTATCTGCCCAGTGCAGGAATTTTGTTTTGTATTTATCCAAACCCCTAACACTGCATATGTTCGAAACCCTCTTTCTCGCGCACACACATAGGTTAATGTTCATGGTTTCATTGTTTCTTTGCGCATGTCCATCACACTTGTAAGCCTTCTGATCTTAATAAAAACAGAGCAAGGACCCTTACTTGGGGCTCTTGTCTCCTCCCAGACATTAGCCTCTCTTGAACTTAAATTCTGCATCCATTCACTTGCTGGACAAGAGACAATTCCAGACCAAGAGTTTATGACACTCTAGAAAGCTGGCCCCTTTTTGAACTCCTCACTGTGCCCCAGTTGTTGCTGAAGTAATTTGGAAACCCCACTGGAAATACATAAACAGGTTCTGTTACACTGGGCCTAGACAAGTTGGAGAGAAATAATTTCATATTTGATAGCGGGTTATTTGACCAGTTTGCCTTTCCTCTTTGCTTCCTGTCTGCTTTTGAGTCACTGCAGCAGCTCTTTTCTTCCTTGTTTTTTCCTTTAAAACATTTTAAAAGTATAGTTGACACACAATGTTATATGAGTTTTAGCTGTATGACATAGTGATTCAATTTCTGTTTGTTATGCTATGCTCATCACAAGTGTAGCTACCATCTGTTACCATACAGTGCTATTACAATATCATTGACTGTATTCTCTAATGCTGTACTATCCATCCCCATGACTTATTCATTTTATAACTAGAAGTCTATACCTCCCACTAGCCCTCACCCATTTTGACCATGCTCCATCCCCCTCCCCTCTGGCAACTATTAGTTTGTTCTCCATATTTATAGGTCTGATTCTGCTTATATAAAATTTTGTTTTGTGTTTTAGATTCCACATATGAGTGAAATCATATGGGATTTGTCTTTCTATGACTAATTTATTTCACTTAGCACAATACCCTCTGGGTCCAGCCATGTTGCAAATATCAAGATCTCATTCTTTTTTATGGCTATGTAATATTCCATTACACACACATACACACATGCACACACACACTATATCTTTATCCATTCATCCATCATTGGACCCTTAGGTTATTTCCATTTCTTGACTGTTGTAAATAATGCTGCAGAGAACATGGGGGTACATATATCGTTTTGAATTAGTGTTTTAATTTTCTTCTGGTAAATATGCAGAAATGGAATTGCTGGATAATATGGTACTTCTATTTTTAGTTTCTTGAGGTACCTCCATTTGTTTTCCATAGTAGCTGCACAAAATTACATTTCTACCAACAGTATATGTGGATTCCTTTTTTCCTTGCCAACACTTGTTATTTCTGATATTTTTGATAGTAGCCACTCTGCCGGGTGTGAAGTGATATGTCACTGTGGCTTTTATTTGCATTTCCCTGATGATTAGTGTGATGTTGAGCATCTTTTAATATGCCTGTTGGCTATCTATATGTCTTCTTTGGAAAAATGTCTGTTCTGGTCTTCTGCCTATTATTTAATCAGATTATTTGTTTTTTGGTGTTGGCTTATAGAAGTTCTTTACATATTTTGGGGGCACCTGGGTGGCTCAGTCAGTTAAGCCTCCAACTTTGGCTCAGGTCACGATCTCACGGTTTGTGACTTTGAGCCCCACATCGGCCTCTCTGCTGTCAGCATGGAGCCCATTTGTGATCTTCTGTCTCCCTCTCTCTTCCCCTCCCCTGCTTTCTCTCTATCACTCTCAAAAACGAATAAACATTAAATTTGTTTTAAAAAGTTCTTTATATATTTTGGATATTAATCCCTTATCAAATATATCATTTGCAATTATCTTCTCCCATTCAGTAGGTTGCTTTTTTTTGTTTTGTTGATGGTTTTATTTGCTGTGCAGAAGCTTTTTATTTTCATGTAGTCCTAGTAATTTCTTTTTGCTTTTGTTTCCCTTGCCTTAGGAGACACATCTAGAAAAATGTTGCCAAAGCAGATGTCAGAGAAATTACTGTCTTTGTTCTCTTTTAGGATTTTTATGGTTTTGGGTTTCACATTTAGGTCTTTAACCCATTGTGAGTTTATTTTAACCCATTGTGAGTTTATTATGTAAAAGACGGTCTAGTTTCATTCTTTTACATGTAGCTATTCAGTTTTTACAGCACCATTTATTGAAGAGACTGTCTTTGCTCATTGTTTATTTTTGCCTTCTTTGTCATAGATTAATTGACCATATAATCATGACTTATTTCTGGGCTTGCTGTTTTGTTCTGTTGACCTATGTGTCTGTTTTTTATGCCTTTACCATACTGTTTTGATTACTATAGCTTTGTGATGTATCTTGAAGTCTGGGATTGTGATAGCTGTAGTTTATTTTTCTTTTTCAAGATTGTTTTGGCTATTGGGGTCTTTTGTGGTTCCATACAAATTTTAGTATTATTTGTTCTAGTTCTGTGAAAAATGTTAGTATTTTGATAGTGATTGCCTTAAATCTGTAGATTGCTTTCAGTAGTATGGAAATTTTAACACTATTGATTCTTCTAATCCATTAGCATGGAATATCTTTCCATTTGTTTGTGTCATGTTCAATTTCTTTCATCAGTGTTTTATAGTTTTTAGTGTAGGTCTTTCACCTCTTTGGTTAAGATTTTTTGTAGGTATTTTACTCCTTTTGGCATAATTGTAAATTGTACTGTCTTCTTAATTTATCTTTCTGCTACTTTGTTATTAGTGTATAGAAATGCTATAGATTTCTGGGTATTAATTTTTTATCCTGCAACTTTATTCATTGCATCTAGTAGTTTTAGGTGGATTCTTCAGGATTTTCTATGTATAGTAAGTCATCTGCAAGTAGTTAAAGTTTTATTTCTTCTTTACCAAGTTGGATGCCTCTTATGTATTTTTCTTATGTGATTGCTGTGGCTAGAACTTCCAGTGCTATGTTGAATATAAGTGGTAAGAGTAGGCATCCTTGTCTTATTCTTTTTTTTTTTTAATGTTTATTTATTTTTGAGAGAGAGAGAGAGAGGGAGAGAGAGAGACCGAGTGCGAGTGGGGATGGGGCAGAGAGAGAGGGAGACACAGAATCCGAAACAGGCTCCAGGCTCTGAGCTGTCAGCACAGAGCCCGATGTGGGGCTCAAACTCACGGACCACAAGATCATGACCTGAGCTGAAGTTGGACGCTCAACTGACTGAGCTACTCAGGTGCCCCTATCTTATTCTTGAACTTAGGAGAAAAGCTCTCAGTTTTTCACCATCGTGTATGATGTTAGCTGTGGGCTTTTCTCACGTGGCCTTTACTATGTTGAGGTATTTTCACTCTACACATACTTTGTTGAGAGATTTTATTATGAATGGATGTTTTACTTTGTCAGATGCTTTTTCTGCATTTATTGGGATGATCATATGATTTTTATCCTTTCTCTTTTTAGTATGGTGTATCACGTGTGTTGATTTGTGAATATGGAACATATTGTTGGGTTAAGTTTGCAAATACTGTGTTGAGGATTCTTACACCAATGTTTATCAGAGGTATTAGCTTGTAGTTTTCTCTTTTTGTAGTGTCTTTATCTGGTTGTTATGAGGGTAATGCTGGCCTTGTACAGTGTATTCGGAAGCTTTTCTTCCTCTTCTGTTTTTTGGAATAGTTTGAGAAAAATTGGAATTAACTATTTAAATGTTTGGTAGAATTCACCTGTGAAGCCATGTGGTCCTAGACTTTTGTTTGTTGGGAATTTTTTGTTTATTGATTCAATTTCATTGCTAGTAATTGGTCTGTTCATTTTTTAAAAATTTCTTCCTGATTCAGTTTTGGAAGGTTAGATGTGTTTAGGAATTTACCCATTTCTTCTAGGTTTTCTAATTTGTTTGCATATAATTTTTCATTGTATTCTTTTATAATCCTTTGTATTTCTGTAGTATTGGTTATTATTTTTCCTCTTGAATTTCTGATTTTATTTACTTGAGTCATTTTTTTTCCTTGATGAGTCTGGATAAAGGTTAATCAATTCTGTTGATCCTTTCAAAGAGCCAGCCCCTGGTTTCATTGATCTGGTGTATTGTTATTTTTGGTCTCTATTTCATTTATTTCTGCTCTAATCTTTAAAAAAATTTTTTTAATGTTTGTTTTTGAGAGAGATAGAGACAGAGTATGAGTTGGGGAGGGGCAGAGAGAGAGGGAGACACAGAATCCAAAGCAGGCTCCAGGCTCTGAGCTGTTAGCAGAGAGCCCGATGGAGGGCTCAAACTCATGGAGTGCAAGATCATGACCTGAGCCAAAGTTGGGACGAAAAACAAAACAAAACAAGTATTAACATCTCCTTACCTTGTGTGTCTATGCTGGTTTCTATTTTCAGTTATCAGTCTTCATCTTTTCAGATAAAATAATTTTAATTTTTCTATTAGCATTTCAGTTTAAAACACATCATTTGCTTGGAAATATTTTGTCCTCTGTTTCTGGATCATCTCCAGGTTTCATATGATAATCTGAACATTGTGCTCAGCATTCCAGGGCAATACTGAAGCCTAGGGAGGAGATTTTAGTATGCAAGGTGTATAATTACCTGCCTAGTGATACACCATTTTTGGGGGCTCATATATTTTGGAAATAGTCCACACCTCCTCCCTTTTAGGATAGTAGCTGATAAAATGTTCTTCAGAGTTTCTATACTTACAGAGATGCTTCAGTGTGTTCATGAGTGTCACTGGGGTCTAGCACAATGAACACTGGCCTAGCATTCCTAGAACCAGGAGTCAAGTCCTAAATCTTTGCTAACCAGATTTTTTTTTCCAACGTTTTTATTTTATTTTTGGGACAGAGAGAGACAGAGCATGAACGGGGGAGGGGCAGAGAGAGAGGGAGACACAGAATCGGAAACAGGCTCCAGGCTCTGAGCCATCAGCCCAGAGCCTGACGCGGGGCTCGAACTCACGGACCGCGAGATCGTGACCTGGCTGAAGTCGGACGCTTAACCGACTGCGCCACCCAGGCGCCCCTGCTAACCAGATATTAAGTATAGTTTATCTTTTAGACCTTAGTTTCTGTTTATGTGAGATGGAATCAACAACATCTGCCCTGTCCACCCCACAAGATTATTCTGACAATCAAGTGAAATAATAGAAGTTAGAGTACTTTTTCATTAAGTGGTATGCACTGGTGGGAAATGTTGATTAATTGAAACTTAATCATAGGGTATATCAAATAGTTTTGCTTCCCTGACTTAATTTCCTCTTATTTATAAGCCATTGGATCAGTTGCTAATTAGAGTAATATGTATAAAACTGCTCTCATTTCCTAATTGCAGTAATAGCACTACATATTTGAAGATCAGTTGTCTAATCTCAATATCCAGAATAAAACTGGGAGTCTAGAGGTTGGCAAAAAATGGTTTTAAATAGCTAATGTGGTTTTCACTGGGCGTTCTACTCCATGAGAGAGCATGTGGTTTCCTACTCCTCAGGAATTTCGAGGCAGAAACTAGGGATGTGATGGTGAAGTAGGAAGGTGTCTAGAAACAGAACTTTGATATGAAGAATAAGTGATAATCAAATTTAATTGAGTTGAGGTTAGGGAGGAAACTGAAAATATCTGAAAAACAGATATAAAGTCTATAAAACATTGTGTTTGGGCTGATTTTGTGTAGGGGTAAACAGTTCTACATACCTGAGCATTTTTTGAGTATATGACAATCTCAGATTAATTGGTGGTATTAAGGAAGTAATACTCAATTTTTTGAGTATATGACAATCTCAGATTAATTGGTGGTAATGATGAAGTTGAGTCATCCAGAATCTCCTTAGAAGGAAGTAAAGTGTTAAATGTTAGCTTTCCATAAAAGTGGTTAAAATAAAAAAAAATTAGTGCTTAAAGAGTTAAGCCATTTTCAAATTGAAAATTAACTTTATTTAATGATGCATTATCTAATAATGTTGAACAAATAGGGCATTATTAATATTTTGTGGATCATTATATTATAAAATTATTTTTATTTTTCCAAGTTGGATACTTTAGTATTGTTATACCTAATTTATAGATAGAGGACCTTGACAGGGTACTGGTATGCCAAATTTGTGGCATCATCTGTAGAGGAACACATGGTTATTATCTCTTCTGATATGTTACCAACCGCTATAAATAAAGGGTTTTCCTATAGGCATTGCCTCATTTTACAAACTCCACAGTGATTCATTGAGGTACATATTGTTACTCCCATTTTATAGCCTCAGGAATACTGAGGCTTAAGATTCATGAAATCTGCTCATATGAGTGTTAGAGCACTGGATTTACATCTTGTCTTTAGACTATAAAGCTTTTGTTTTTTTCAAGTCTTCCTCATGGAAGCATCATTATGCTCTGCATTTTACAACAATTCTGGAAAGTAGGTAGGACATATAGGTATCATTGCCCCCATTTTATCATCTGAAGAAATTGAACTGAAAGGTACCAAGTAACTTTCCTAAGGGTCACATGATGACTAGAACCCAGGCTTATTAAATTTTGGACCATTAACTATTTTTAAAAATATGTCCAAATCTACAGGGAAGTTTCAAAAATAGTACAAAGAACTTTAGTGTATCTTTTAGATTCACTGATTATTAACAGTTTGCTGCATTTGCCTTATTCTGCCTCTGAATATTTACATGGTATTATTTTTTTGGAATCATTTGAGAGCAGGTTGCATACATCAGGACCCTTTTCCTTGAATCCTTCAGTGTGTATTTCCCAATAACAAGGATATTTATTACATACCTCGAGTACACCTATTACAATCAAGACATTTTAACATTGATTGATACTGTTATCTAAAGTCCAGATCAAAATTTGTCAGGTTGTCCTAATAATGCCCTTTATAGCTATTTGTTTTCTGGTTCAGGAACCAGTCCAAGATTATGAATTGCATTTAGTTATCATTGGATCGTTACTCTTTATATAATATCTTATTGCTTCCCTTAGCCCACTATGTCATAAAATTAGGAAACATCTCTTGGATGAAAGGTACATACAATGAATTAAAGGACAAAAATGGGAACATGGGCACCCTCTTTCCTTGGCACTCACCTCAGGTTGCTTGCACACTTTGTGAAACCTCACCTACCACCTGGACCTGATGAAGATAGAGATCATTTATTCTGCAGCAGCTTCTGCTTTCAACAAGGCAAGGATTTGGGCATCTTCCAGCTCTCCTGTTGACACCTAGGAAATCCCAGTCATGTACGGGTCTGATGTCAGTTGTATTACAGGAATGTGGCTGTTTAAAGATAGAAGAAAAAGGGGTGCCTGGGTGTCTCAGTCCATTGAGCGTCTGACTTCAGCTCAGTTCATGACCTGCATCAGACTCTGTGCTGACGGCTCAGAGCCTGGAGCCTCTTTCAGATTCTGTGTCTCCCTCTCTGTCTCTGCCCCTCCCCCGCTCGTGCTCAAAAATAAACAAACATTTAAAAAAAACAAAGAAAAAGAAAATAATTTAAGGGACTATAATGAGTGGAATAGGGGAATGCATGATGGACAAGAACTGTTGTACGTTTATATAGGACTTTATTATTTCAAAGTAAATAATGTGCATTACTTTTACGATCCTGTTTGCATCTTGTATGAATCATTTGAAATAAGGTTGTTGTCATTAACCCTGTAATACAGAGAAAGAAGCAAAATAATTTAAATATACAAAGTTACACAGTGGTAAAGCTGAGACTTGCATCCATATCATCTTACTCAGCATTCAGTATCTTATTTCCTCCTTTATTACTTTCCTGTGCCTTCCTTCCCTTCCTCGTGTCATTCCTCCAGAGCTCTTCAGACGTGATTGTGGCACTTCTGTTTTAGAATTTTCTGTGTGGTGCAGCTGTCCCCTTTGCTCAAGAAATGTCCCACCATCAAACAGTGTGTCTGGTACAGTATCTAACTTCTTGGAGTTCAGAATGCTGCCTCAGTTAGGCTTCATCACTGCTCCTTTGCCTTGTACTCTTGAGCTTGGGATCACAGACAAGAAAGCAGCCAACTGGCACAGCTCTGAAAGTCTCTATGGCACTAGCTCAGTGATAGGGAATTTTCCTTTATAAAGTTGAAAGGCACAATTACTCTTTGATTTAGTTGCTGAGCACTGACCCCCGCCCCTTTAGATTTCTGCTGATTTAAAGTAGGTATTATTTCAATAGCAACACCTTCAAAAATAACATGGCTGCACACATGCAAAAAGGTTGCTCATCTGTAGGGAAGACAGGCAGTTGTATAAAAAAGGCATATGATTTTTATATTTCAGTTGTAGCAAACATTACCCCTCTCTCTATGAATGCTTCCTACTACAGTTGAGTCTCCCTGATTTGAGCTTTTTAGATTTTGTTTTCAATTTATTTGATGACTTTTTCTTCTTCCATAAGGATCACCTTAGTATTCTCTTTTGCTAAAGTGAAAGGCATTTGATATTGGTTCTGTATCTGGTCTCTGAGATTAGTGGTGTGAAAGCTTCTAAGACAAGCTCCCTAAGCTATAGATTCCTAAATAAACAGTGTTCTTCTGGAGTCTGCAGACTGAACAGACATTTGTGTCTGTGCTCCTATTTCTATAGCACATAGGGACAGTTGGCACCTGGGACCGTATCATAATTCTCTGTTCTTGGTTTTGTTTTTTCCTCATCTTCCCACCTTACCTGGTTGTGATTTGGTGCTGGCTTGTTCAAGTTCCAGTCTTCAAGGACACCATCATTCTTTCTATGTGGCTATCAAAATGTTGAATATTTACTTCAACTACTCCTATATAATCATAGCTCTCTATTAGGAGTTTTGTGGAAACACCCCCTACTTTTATTTATTTTTCCTTTTCATTGAAGTATAGTTGACACACAGTGTTATATCTGTTTTAGGTATACAATATAATGATTCAACAGTTCTATACATTACTCAGTGCTCATCACAATAAGTGTATTTTTAATCCCCTTTATTTATGTCACCCATCCTCGTATCCACCGCCTCTCTGGCAACAGCCACTTTGTTCTCCGTATTTAAGAGTCTGGTTTTTTTGTCTCTTTTTTCTTTGTTCATTTGTTTTGTTTCTTAAATTTCATGTGTGACTGACATCATAAGGTATGGTCTTTCTCTGAGTTATTTCACTTAGGATAATAACCTGCAGATCCATCCAATGTCTCCATCCCTTCAATTTTATATTTTAATGTGTGAGTATGTTCTAATGCATGTTTTTCTCAGGGAGCAAACCCAGAGTGTTCAGTTTTCAAAGATTAAAAACTACTGGCCATATGTGGGACCTATCTTAACCCTTCTCATTATGGAAATTTTGTAAATCTGATCTTATAAGCACTCCTCTGAATATCTTACCAGGTCTTATGTCTGGTTTCTAGTTCTTGGTGTAGCACTACCTATAACTCTTACTAAACTGTTTGAAGAGAACATATGCCTATCAACATAAGGTATGCAACAGGGTTTATTTATACCTGGGGCTTAATGATTTGATTTATTTTGTCTTTGTTTTGAGTCAAAACCCAGCTAAGCATTTTCCCCAAGTCCTGCTGACTTCCTTATTTTGGTTCATGGTATCCCCAGCTTGCCAGTTGGCCAGACTTGGAACCTCAAAGACAGCTTTTCTTTCTTTTTTTCTCCCATGGCCCTCACATCCAATAAATGGCCAAGTCTGGTAGGTTTGTCTCTGGCAGTGTCTTTTGCATTTAACTCTGTCTTTCTCTTGCTCTTCTTCTGGCTGCATTTCAAACCGTTCTTACTTTTTGCCTGAGCAAAAACTGGTCCTAAAATGTTTATCTTTTCTTCCCTTTAGTTCATCCTATACAGATTCCAGTTGAACTGTTCCAAACCAAAGCATCCATCATGCCACTTCCTGTTTAGAAATATTAAATAGCTTCTCATACTGTGAACTTCTTTTAAAAAATGTTCAGTCTGACCTTCAAGTTTTTCCAGATTAGGTACCCATCTATCTTCTCCAGCCTCATTTCCTGTTATGTCAATTTTTACCCTTTGTTTTCAAGCTAAGTTGGATTTCATACTGTTCTCCAAACCTATGCTCAGCTCTGATCCACCTTAGTCCTTTTTGCTCCAGGCATTCTTTTGATCTTGCCTCCATCATCTCTCTTTGTGATCCTTCTATCTTGCAAGGCTCATGTCAAATCTCACCTTCTTCCTCCTTCCGAGATCCTTCCAATTGAATGTGATTTCTTCCTCATTTGAACTCTCATGACACTATCTATGTCCCATGATGCTTGTATGATTCTTGATATTATACATATTTATGTACTCATCTTCACTGCTTCATTGTATGCTGTCATTGTAAGACAAAAGTTGTTTCTTAATAATCTTTATATTACTGAATATTATGAGGCCTAGGGCCTTGTGCATATCTGGCTTTCTAAAATTATTTGTGATATTGAATAGAGTTCTCTTTGGTTGTCTTTATTGTTCCAGTAGTCTATCTGAAATCTTTCTAGGCCAGGCCCAAATGCTACCTTCTCAATTAGAACTAGCACTACTTGCACTGGTGATAATTTATGTTTTTTTATAAATTTAATGTGTATTTATTTTTGAAGGAGAGATACAGAGTATGAGCAGGGAGTGGGGACAAACAGAGAGAGGGAGACACATGATGCGAAGCAGGCTCCAGGCTCTGAGTTGTCAGCACAGAGCCTGACACGGGGCTCAAACCCACAAACCATGAGATCATGACCTGAGCTAAACTCAGACACTTAACTGACTAAGCCATCAGGTGCCCCTATATGTTGTTTATATTTTATTTACAGCCATCTATCTTGTTGTTAAGTTAGCCATATTTGTGAATATCTTCCCTCCTTTTCTGGGAGAGGGATTGGTTCTGATTCACCTGTGTAAATCTCATGACATTAAGTACAGTGCTTGGCTCATAGAAAGATATTCAGTGACTATTAGTTGAATTGAGTAACTATGTATTCTAAAGTTTACATTTATTTCACCTTCTTTTCAAGAAAGTTATTCTTAGGATCAATCTACCACATTCATAGGGAGATTAGTATATAGAACAACTTTTCTCCCAATTATTTGAGACCCATTGTAAGAACCTTTTCTTGTCATGGTCAGGAATGATGATGTTCTAATATCCACTGTAAAGTAGAAGCTGTATAAACATATCTGGGGTTGATGTTGTGTGCAAGAGTGAAAGGTTATGACATTAAAAAATCTGTGAGTATCATATTAACAATCAGTGAAATATATATCAGTGAGGATGGTCTGCTTCATGCTGCAGTACCAAACAATCTACAAAAAACACAATGGCTTATAATAACAAAGGTTTATTTCTTTATTCTGATCCATATCCATGGAAGCTTGTCTGGGTGCCCTGTTTATCATAGATATTCATGGACTGAGGCTGAAGGACTTCCATTTTCATATATGCTTTTCATAATCACTGGGGCAGGGGAAAAATGAGGGTTTGCTTCATCTCTTACAGCTTCTGCGTGAAATGGTATGCATCACTTCTGCTTATATTACATTGGCCAAAGTAAGTCATGTGGTCAAAGCTGCCTTTAGAAAAGGTGGGAAAGTGCAACCCTACCAGCTACTTTGAAGGAGGAACCAGCAATATTTGGTAAGCATCACTAATATCTACCATACATAGTAAAGACTTCATGAAAAAATAATATTATAAAAACTTAATCCAGGATACTTAGGGAGGGCAGAGAAAAAGAATAAAGAAGTATTTAGCTCAGTTAGAATGTCAGTCCTTCAGAGGTACATACTGAGTACCTTTTGTGTACTGGGCACTGGGATAGAGTGCAAGACTAATATGTCTCTAAACAAAGGATGAGAGAATAATGGAGGGAAACTTTATTTTGTGGGGTGGGGTGGCCTGTCTGGGCTACTTGCACACTGCCAGGCTTGTGATGCTGGGGATCTGGCGTCTTAGCTGGGGTGGGTAGGCAAGGTGCACGGGGGCAGGAGGGGCAGGCTTAGCTTGCTTCTCCTTAGGTGATCCACTTCAGGAGGGGCCCTGTGGCAGCAGGAGGGAGTCAGATCCGCTGCCGGAGGTTTGGCTCCGCAGAAGCGCAGAGTTGGGTGTTTGCGCGGAGCGAGCAAGTTCCCTGGCAGGAACTGGTTCTCTTTGGGATTTTGGCTGGGGGATGGGCGGGGGAGATGGCGCTGGCGAGCGCCTTTGTTCCCCACCAAACTGAGCTCTGTCGTCAGGGGGCTCAGCAGCTCTCCTTCCCTTTGTCCTCCAGCCTTCCCGCTTTCTGAGCAGAGCTGTTAACTTATGACCTCCCAGCCGCTAAGTCGCGCTTGCTGTCGGAACACAGTCCATCAGGCCCCTCCGCTTTTTGCAAGCCAGACTCGGGGGCTCTGCTTGGCCGGCGAGCCGCCCCTCCGCCCCGGCTCCCTCCCGCCAGTCCGTGGAGCGCGCACCGCCTCGCCGCCCTTCCTACCCTCTTCCGTGGGCCTCTCGTCTGCGCTTGGCTCCGGCGACTCCGTTCTGCTAATCCTCTGGCGGTTTTCTGGGTTATTTAGGCAGGTGTACGTGGAATCTAAGTGATCAGCAGGACGCGCGGTGAGCCCAGCGTCCTCCTACGCCGCCATCTTCCCTCTCTCTCCGGGAAACTTTATTTTGGCAGCATGGTCAGGGAAGTCTTCTTAGAAGAGGTGGCATTTAATTTGGAACTGAAAGATAAGAAGGCACCAACCACACAAAGATCTGGGAAAGGGGTTAGGAGAACATTACAGGCAGAGGGAACGGTACATGCAAAGACTCTGAGGTTGCAAAGAGCTTCCTTTTCTCACCTTCAAGATACTAAAAGAAGCACAATGTGGTTAGAAGGTATTGAGTAGTTGCCTGTTCACTGAGGGCCTGTAGAAAAGGTAGGGTTATAAAGTGTAAACCCATTAGAGAGTTTAAAACAGGAAGATTCAAGTGATGTGATTTTTATTTTCAGCTTACTCTGGTTGCATTGTGGATAATGAATTCAAGATGGGCAAGAATGGACAAAGGGAGACTGGTTAGGTGGTAGGTGCAGTAATTAGTACACATGAGATGACGATGGCTTAGATTACGGTTAGAGATAGAGAAAAGTATATTAGAGAGATATTTAGAACTTTAAATCAATGGGTTTGGTGATGGATTAGATATGGAAAGTGAGGAAGAGGGAAATTTCATAGATATCTGGTTTCTAAATGGATGTTGTGGCCATTCTCTGACATGGGGAATCCTACAGAGGACCAGTTTTGTGGAAAATATTGGGCATTAGACTAATATATTGAGGAGCCTTCCTGACACATAGTATAGGCATACTGCCTCTAGGTTAGGGCTTCAGCTCTCTGGTACTGTGTAAATGTGATCTTCATTCAAGGCAGGGCGACCAGGGCAACTGACTTCTTTATAAGCCTGACAGCCATATGTCGTTTCCTTTTCACCATTAAATGCATC
This sequence comes from Herpailurus yagouaroundi, assembly GCF_014898765.1. NCBI lineage: Eukaryota > Metazoa > Chordata > Mammalia > Carnivora > Felidae > Herpailurus > Herpailurus yagouaroundi. The sequence goes on along the minus strand of NW_024420375.1, from coordinate 558,763 downwards.
ATTACTGCAGGAATGGAACACGTAGAAGGGGCTGGAGAACATTTTTGTGGGCTTGAAAATTTCAAGTGAAAAATATGTTGGCTTGAAATTTTGGCAACTGTTCCATAGGGTTATTATAGCTGCAGCTGAAATCAATTAATGGAGTAGCAGATGAAAATCCAAAACATCCATAGATCATTCAAGTATTTGGGCACTATAGAAGATGGTGGACCTTTCTCTTGTTGGATAGAAAATAAGTTGAAGAAAATGCACACAGATGCACCCAGGCGCAACTATATAAGTGTCTCCTAAAAATACTGGCAAGTCAAAGTTAGTAAAGGAAGGCAGAGAAAAGGCAGGAGGCAACATAAGATTGAAGTCAGCTCCAGTTTATTTTCAGTCCTTTGTGCTCCAGTCTGTTAGTTTTCCTGGAGATATTTTGGTCTGGAATATCCTCTTTGTCTTTCTTTGATTCAATTCCCAACCCCAAGCAAGATGATTAAATTATCTTTTTATAAATGTTAGAGGACAGAAGTAGCCTCATTCGAGAAGAAAAAGTAGCAAGCAAGAGCAGTGTGAGATATGCCAGTGCCAAAAGGAAGATGGTGGTGATAAAAACAAAAGACAAAAACAAAACCCAAGCATCTCAGGGAATTAAGAAGAGTTTAACTGGTTAATCTAACAGAGAAAAAAAAAGCCAAAGGAAATACACTCTCAGGCTATGTTGAGGCCACAGTGTGGAAGTGAATTCAGCTACCTGAGAAGCTGCAGGCTTGTACTGAAAGGCACTGGGGGAGGCCTGTTTTGTAAATTTGAGGGGATTCCTGTAGCAAATGCATGTGGTCCCTAGTTCACAGCAAATTATATATTAGAAATAAAAAAAGAGGAAAAGGTTGTTAACCTTGTTATGATTTTATCTAAATGGAACTTCCATTATAGGCTTAGAGAAGATGAAAAGAAATCTGAGTGAACTGTGTTGGAGGCTGTTTCAACATAGCTCTTGTAAAACAGCCCTGGGATTGCTCCCAAGACAAGATTTGCTCACAGTTGGGACATAATTTTCACTAGCCACCCAGAAAGATTAACAACAGGATCCAGTTATTTGCAGTTTCTTCGAGCTCCCATAGTTCAGACAGAGTCACATGCCTCTGAGAGCAAGTTCTCCTAGGAAGGCAGGGAGTATTGGGTAAACTTATAGCTAGTTACTACTGTCCAGGGGCTCAACCTCCAAGACAAGTATTCAGAGTCAGTAACTCCCAGGTAGTCCTTCATATAAGTCCTTAAACCATAGACATAGGGTGAGGGCATGGATATTCACATAGCCTTCACATCCTTGATGCTTACTGCCTGTACAGGGAAGTCCTACCTTGTTCTGTCTCAGGGAGGAATGGTTGAAGGTCCTACCAGCCAGCCTCCACCCTCAGTAATAATCTGTTGATCTGAATCTTTGATACAAATTCAAAGAAAGGATCCTAGACACCTTTCCTGCAGTCATCCTGAAATTACCTTCATGTAAAGTAGTAACCATCAGAATATATAAGGGAAGGAAAAACCCTATCTATCTACCTACCTACCTACCTACCTACCTACCTACCTACCTATGTCTCATTTTAAATTCCAGTGTAGTTAACATACAGTGTTATATTAGTTTCAGGTATGCTGTATAGTGATTAAACAATTCTATACATTACTCAGTGCTCATCAGGATAAGGGTACTCTTAGTCCCCTTTGTCTTTTTCATCCATTTGCCCCCACCTCTCCTCTGGCAACCCTCAGTTTCCTATATTTAAGTATCTGTTAAAGGGGATCACTTATCATGATGATCACTGAATAATGTACAAAACTGTTGAATTGCTATATTGTACACCTGAAACTAATATGGCACAGTATGTTAACTATTCTTGAATTAAAAGAAAAGAGTTTTTTTGTCTCTTCTTGTTCTTTGTTCACTTGTTTTGTTTTCTAAATTCTACATATGGGTGAAATCATATGGTATTTGTCCTTCTCTGAATGACTTAATTTCACTTAGCATAATATCCCCTAGGTCCATCCATGTTGTTACAAGATTTAATTCTATTTTAAGGCTGGATAATATTCCATTGTGTGTATATATAGATGTATATGTATATACAATGTTTCTTTATTCATTTAACTATGGATAGCCACATGGGTTGATTCTATATCTTGGCTGTTATAAATAATGCTTCAAGAAACATAAGGTTGCACATATCTTTTTGGGTAAATATGCAGCAGTGGAATTATTGGATCATATAGTAATTCTATTTTAAATATTTGAGGAAAATCCATATTGTTTCCTACAGTGGCTCTACCAATTTGCATTCCTACCAGCAGTGCATAAGGTTTCATTTTTAATGACATCCTTGTCAACACTTGATGTTTCTTGTGTTTTTGATTTTAGTCATTCTGACAGGTGTAAAATGGTATATCATTTTACCTTTAATTTACATTTCCCTGATGATTAGTGTGATGTTGAGCATCTTTTAATGTGCCTGTTGGCCTCTGTATGTCTTCCTTGAAAAAATGTCTGTTGTGGTCTTTTGCCTATTATTTAATCACATTATTTGTTTGTGTGTGTGTGTGTTGGCTTATAGAAGTTCTTTATATATTTTGAATATTAATCTCTTATTGGATATATCATTTGCAAGTATCTTCTCCCACTCAGTAGGTTGCTTTTTTTGTTTTGTTGATGGTTTTATTTGCTGTGCAAAAGCTTTTTATTTTCATGTAGTCCTAATAGTTTCTTTTTGCTTTTGTTTCCTTTATCTTAGACATATCCAAAAAATGTTGCCAGGGCTGATGTCAGAGAAATTATTTCCTATGTTCTTCTCTAGGATTTTTATGGTTTTTTGTTTCACATTTAGGTTTTTAATGCATTGTGGGTTTTTTTTTTTTTCGTTTATGGTGTTAAAAGATGGTCCAGTTTCATTCTTTTTACATGTAGCTGCCCAGTTTTCCCAGCACCATTTATTGAGGAGAATGTCTTTTCCCCTTTGTTTATTCTTGCCTCCTGCTTTATTTCTTGCCTCCTTGCCTCATAGTTTATTTCTGGGCTCTCTATTCTGTTGTGTTGATCTATGTGTCTGTTTTTGTGCCTGTACCATACTGTTTGGATTACTACAGCTTTGTAATATAACTTGAAGTCTGGAATTGTGATACCTACAGCTTTGTTTTCCTTTTTCAAGATTGCTTTGGCTATTTGGGGTCTTTTGTGGTTCCATACAAATTTTAGTATTATTTGTTCTAATTCTGTTAAAAACGTTGTTATTTTGATAGGGATTGTATTAAAAGTGTAGCAGGTTTTGGTCTTTGTTGTTTTACTAGCTTCTTTATAGGTAAGGTAAGGTTAGGTTGTTTATTTGAGGTTTTTCTTGCCTCTTAAGGCAGGCTTGTATTGGTATAATCCCTCTTACAGCTTTTGCTGTACCCCAGAGATTTTGGAATGTTGTGTTTTCATTTTCAATTGTCTCCATGTATTTTTTTATTTTCTCTTTGATTTTTTTTGGTTGACCCATTCATTGTTCAGTAGCATGCTATTTAGCCTCCATGTATTTGTCTTCTTTCCATATTTTTTCTACTAATTGATTTTTTAGTTACCTATCATTATGGTCAGAAAGGATGCATAATATGATTTTAATTTATTTGCATTTTTTGAGGCTTGTTTTGTGTCCTAACATGTAACGTACTCTGGAGAACATTTCATGTACACTTGAAAAGAATGTGTATTCTGCTGTTTTTATTTTTACTTTTTAATTTTTTAATGTTTATTTTTGAGAGACAGAGATAAAAAGAGAGACACAGCACAAGTGGGAGAGGGGCAGAGAGAGGAAGACACAGAATCCGAAACAGACTCCAGGCTCTGAGCTGTCTGCACAGAGCTCGATGCGGGGCTTGAACTCACAGACCACAAGATCATGACCTGAACTGCAGTTGGACGCTCAACCGACTGAGCCACCCAGGTGCTTTTGTTCTGCTGTTTTTAGATGAAATGTTCTGAATATATTTGTTAGGCCCATCTGTTCCAATATGTCATTTGAAGCCTCTGTTTCCTTGTTGATTTTCTGTCTGGATGATCTGTCCATTGATGTAAGTCGTGTGTTGAAGTCTGCTACTATTATTATATTACTGCCAATTTCTTCCTTTATGTCTGTTAATAGTTGCTTTATGTGTTTAGGTGCTTCTATGTTGGGTGCATAAATATTTATAATTGTTAGGGGCGCCTGGGTGGCGCAGTTGGTTAAGCGTCCGACTTCAGCCAGGTCACGATCTCGCGGTCCGTGAGTTCGAGCCCCGTGTCGGGCTCTGGGCTGATGGCTCAGAGCCTGGAGCCTGTTTCCGATTCTGTGTCTCCCTCTCTCTCTGCCCCTCCCCCGTTCATGCTCTGTCTCTCTCTGTCCCAAAAATAAATAAACGTTGAAAAAAAATTAAAAAAAATATTTATAATTGTTATATTCATTTTTCAGATTATTCCCTTGATGATTATGTAGTGACCTTCTTTTTCACTGTTACAGTCTCTGTTGTGAGGTCTAGTTTGTCTGATACAAGTATTGGTACCTGAGCTTTCTTCTTGCTTCCATTTGAATGGTAAATATTTTTTCCATCCCTTTATATTTTCAATTTGCATGTGTGTTTAGGGCTGAAGTGAATCTCTTTTAGGCAGCACATACATGGGTCCTCCTTTTTTATCCATTCCATCACCCTATTTCTTTTGATTGGGGCATTTAGTCCATTTAAATTAAAAGTAGTTATTGATAGGGTGCCTGGCTCAGTTGGTTAAGCGTCCAACTCTTGGTTTTGACTCAGGTTATGATCTTGCAGTTTGTAAGTTCGAGCCCCACCATAGGCTTCATGCTGACAGTGTGGAGACTGCTTGGGATTCTCTCTCCTCTCTGTCCCTCCACTGCTAGTGTGCTTGCTCTCTCTCTCTCTCTCTCTCTTTCAAAATAAAGAAATGAACTTTAAAATGTAGTTATTGATAGGTAAGTACTTATTGCCATTTTGTTGCTTCTTTTATGATTGTTTTTGAAGTTCTTCTCTGTTCCTTTCTTCTTTTGCTCTCTTCCCTGTGGTTTAATGGCTTTTTTCAGCAGTCCAACCAGATGCCTGTCCCCAGTCTGTTTGTTGGGGCTGCATAGCACTGGCTTGCAGAGTGCTCTCCCTACCTTCTCCTCTGAGAGGATTTTGTAGGTGGGTGGGGGTGGCAGTCAGAGCAGGTGCTGGTCCCCAGTCTGTCTGCTGTTGCCACAGTGACCTCGAACTTCTTGGCTCTTTCCTTGTGCTGCCCCCTGAGAGGTTTTTGTTGGTGGGCAGAACCAGCAGTCAGATTAGATATCTGCCCTTAATATGTCTGCTGGGGCTGCAGTCGAACTGGTGTATGTGGTTATTTTTCCCTCTCTCCAAAGTAGGAGTCACTTTGGAGTGGCTTCAGTCCCTGTTGGTACTGCTTATAGTATGAGACATGGAACCACTTTAGAGGGACTCTTGCTGAGTGTAGTGGGTTGGATGGGGTGGACCTTTAGGAAAACCTGGAGGTGGTGGAGTAGAGGGTGTGAATAAGTTAGGTGATGGGTATTAGTGCTGGTTCCTGCAAGTGTCCAGCCATCTAGGCTGGTAGAGAGGGTGGTGACAAATGGTGCTGCTAGATCTTTTGTTCTTGAAGTCTCCTAAAGATCCCTGCCCTTCCAGGACATGTTCTGAGATTAGTAAATAAATTTATTTCATGTATACCCCAGGAACTTTTCCAACTGTTGCTTCTATGTTGTATCTCAGCTGGGTTGTTTGTTATGCTGTCTCCTTTAGGGCTCCGACTGTTTCCTTCACCCTCTAGCTTTGCCAGAGTTTAAAGTACTGGGAGTTAAGCACCACTGATTGTAAAAACTCTCAAAGTTAAGCCCCACTGGTTTTCAAAGCCAAATGTTATTGGGACTAGTCTTTCCACCGCAGGTCCCCCATGTCTAGAGTAACTGGTATGGGGACTGTTCCTCTCCCTTTGCTGTGTTTCTGGTGTCCCTCTCATTTGTGGTTAGTCTTGCTGGGAGTTTAGTTCTTGACTGCATGTCTACCCCTATTATCCTTTTTGATGTGGCCTCCTCTCTATGATTAACTTTGGAAAGTCAGTTCTGCCAGTCTTTGGGTCATTTTCTGGATTTGTTGCCGTGATGTGGCTGCTGACTAGGTGTGTTCATGGGATGAGTTGAGTACAGGATTCTTTTAGTCACCATCTTCCCAGAAATCTTCAAAGAAAAGAGAAAATATCGAAAAATAAACTTTTTTTGTTAACTTTATTTTTTATTTTTAAAAATTTACATCCAAATTAGTTAGCATATAGTGCAACAATCATTTCAGGAGTAGATTCCTTAGTGCCCCTTACCCATTTAGCCCATCCCATGCCCTCCCATAACCCCTACAGTAACCCTCAGTTTGTTCTCCATATTTATGAGTCTCTTATGTTTTGTCCCCCTCCTTGTTTTTTAAATTTTTTTTAACGTTTATTCATTTTTTAAGAGACAGAGCGCGCAAGAGAGGGGGAGACACAGATCCAAAGCAGGCTCCAGGCTCTGAGCTGTCAGCACAAAGCCTTACACGGGGCTTAGACTCACAAACTATGAGATCATGACCTGAGCTGAAGTCGGATGCTTAACTGACTAAGCCACCCAGGTGCCCCTGTCCCCCTCCCTGTTTTTATATTATTTTTGTTTCCCTTCCCTTATGTTCATCTATTTTGTCTCTTAAAGTCCTCATATGAGTGAAGTCATATGATTTTTCTCTTTCTCTGATTGACTAATTTCACTTAGCGTAATACCCTCCAGTTCCATCCACATAGTTGCAAATGGCAAGATTTCATTCTTTTTGATTGACGAGTAATACTCCATTGTGTATATATACCACATCTTCTTTATCCATTCATCAATCGATGGACATTTGGGTTTTTCCATACTTTGGCTATTGTTGACAGTACTGCTATAAATATTGGGGTGCATGTGTACCTTTGAAACAGCACACCTGTATCCCTTGGATAAATACCTAGTAGTGCAGTTGCTGGGTCGTAGGGTAGTTCTATTTTTAGTTTTTTGAGGAACATCCATACTGTTTTCCAGAGTGGCTGCACCCACTTGCATTCCCACCAACAATGCAAAAGAGATGCGCTTTATCCACATCCTCGCCAACATCTGTTGTTGCCTGAGTTGTTCATGTTCACCATTCTGACAGGTGTAAGGTGGTATCTCATTGTGGTTTTGATTTGTCTTTCCCTGATGATGAGTGATGTTGATCATTTTTTCATGTGTCAGTTGGCCATCTGGGTGTCTTCTTTGGAGAAGTGTCTATTCATGTCTTTTGCCCTTGTCTTCACTGGATTATTTGTTTTTTGAGTGTTGAGTTTGATAAGTTCTTTATAGATTTTGGAAACTAACCCTTTATCTGATATGTCATTTCCAGATATCTTCTCCCATTCTGTCGGTTGCCTTTTAGTTTTGCTGATTGTTTCCTTCGCTGTGCAGAAGCTTTTTATTTTGATGAGGTCCCAGTAGTTCATTTTTGCTTTTTTTTCCTTTGCCTCTGGAGACGTGTTAAGAAGTTGCTGTGGCCAAGATCAAAGAGGTTTTTGCCGCTTTCTCCTCGAGGATTTTGATGGCTTCCTGTCTTACATTTAGGTCTTTCATCCATTTTGAGTTTATTTTTGTGTATGGTGTAAGAAAGTGGTCCAGGTTCATTCTTCTGCATGTCGCCGTCCAGTTTTCCCAGCACCACTTGTTGAAGAGACTGTCTTTATTCCATTGGATATTCTTTCCTGCTTTGTCAAAGATTAGTTTGCCATATGTTTGTAGGTCCATTTCTGGGTTCTCTATTCTGTTCCATTGATCTGAGTGTCTGTTCTTGTGCCAGCACCATACTGTCTTGATGATTACAGCTTTGTAGGATAGCTTGAAGTCTGGGATTGTGATGCCTCCTGCTTTGGTTTTCTTTTCAAGATTGCTTTGGCTATTCGGGGTCTTTCTGGTTCCATACAATTTTAGGATTATTTGTTTTAGCTCTGTGAAGAATGCTGGTGTTATTTTGATACGGATTGCATTGAATATGTAGATTTCTTTGGGTAGTATTGATATTTTAACTATATTTGTTCTTCCCATCCAGGAGCATGGAATCTTTCTCCATTTTTTTTCTGTCTTCTTCAATTTCTTTCATAGGCTTTCTAGAGTTTTCATTGTATAGATTTTTCATCTCTTTGATTAGATTTATTCCTAGGTATTTTATGGTTTTTGGTGCAACTGTAAATGGGATAGATTACTTGATTTCTCTATAGCTTCATTGTTGGTGTATAGGAATGCAACCGATTTCTGTGCTTTGATTTTATATCCTGCAACTTTGCTGAATTCATGAATCAATTCTTGCAGTCTTTTGGTGGAATCTTTTGGGTTTTCCATATAAAGTATCACGTCATCTGCGAAGAGTGAAAGTTTGACCTCCTCCTGGCCAATTTGGATGCCTTTTATTCCTTTGTGTTGTCTGATTGCAGAGGCTAAGACTTCCAATACTATGTTGAATAACAGTGGTGAGAGCGGACATCCCTGTTTTGTTCCTGACCTTTGGGGGAAAGCTCTCAGTTTTTCTCCATTGAGGATGATATTAGCATTGGGTCGTTCATATATGGCTTTTATGATCTCAAGATATGCTCCTTCTATCCCTACTTTCCTGAGGGGTTTTATCAAGAAAGGATGCTGTATTTTGTCAAATGCTTTCTCTGCATCTATTGAGAGGATCATATGGTTCTTGTCCTTTCTTTTATTGATGTGATTAATCAAGTTAATTGTTTTGTGGATATTGAACCAGGTATAAATCCCAGGTATAAATCCCACTTGGTCATGGTGAATAATTTTTTTAATGTATTGTTGGATCTGGTTGGCTAATGTCTTGTTGAGGATTTTTGAATCCATGTTCAACAGGGAAATTGGTCTATAGTTCTCCTTTTTAGTGGGGTCTTTGTCTGGTTTTGGAATCAAGGTAATGCTGGCTTCATAGAAAGAGTTTGGAAGTTTTCCTTCCATTTCTATTTTTTTGGAACAGCGTCAAGAGAATAGGTGTCAGCTCTTCCTTAAATGTTTGGTAGAATTCCCCTGGAAAGCCATCTGGCCCTGGACTCTGTTTTTTTTGTTTTTTGTTTTTTTGGCAGATTTTTGATTACTAATTCGATTTCCTTACTGGTTATGGGTCTGATCAAATTTTCTATTTCTTCCTGTTTCAGTTTTGGTAGTGTATATGTTTCTAGGAATTTGTCCATTTCTTCCAGATTGCCCATATTATTGGCATATAATTGCTTATAATTTTCTCTTATTATTGTTTTAATTTCTACTGTGTTGGTTGTGATCTCTTCTCTACCATTCTTGATTTTATTTATTTGGGTCCCTTCCTTTTTCTTTTTGATCAAACTGGCTAGTGCTTTATCAATTTTGTTAATTCTTTCAACGAACCAGCTTCTCGTTTCATTGATCCGTTCTACTGTTTTTGGTTTTTTGTTTTTTTTTTTTTTTTGTTTTTGGTTTCAATAGCATTGATTTCTGCTCTAATCTTTATTATTTCCTGTCTTCTGCTGGTTTGGGGTTTTATTTGCCGTTCTTTTTCCAGCTCCTTAAGGCATATGGTTAGGTTGTGTATCTGAGACCTTTCTGCCTTGTTTAGGAAGGCCTGGATTGCTATATACTTTCCTCTTATGACCACCTTTTCTGTTTCCCAGAGGTTTTGGGTTGTGGTGTTATCATTTTCATTGACTTCCATATACTTTTTAATTTCCTCTTTAACTTCTTGGTTAGCCCATTCATTCTTTAGTAGGATATTCTTCAGTCTCCAAGTAGTTGTTACCTTTCCAAATTGTTTTCTTGTGGTTGATTTCAAGTTTCATAGTGTTGTGGTCTGAAAATATGCACGGAATAATCTTGATCTTTTTGTACTTGTTGAGGGCTGATCTGTGTCCCAGTATGTGGTCTATTCTGGAGAATATCCATGTGCACTGGTGAAGAATGTATATTGCGCTGCTTTAGGATGAAATGTTCTGAATATATCTGTTAAGTCCATCTGGTCCAGTGTGTAATTCAAAGCCATTGTTTCCTTGTTGATTTTTTGATTAGATGATCTGTCCATTGCTGTGAGTGGGGTGTTGAAGTCTCACTATTATGGTATTACTATCAATGAGTTTCTTTATGTTTGTGATTAATTGATTTATATGTTTGGGTGTGCTCACATTTGGTGCATAAATGTTTACAATTGTTAGGTCTTCTTCGTGGATAGACCCCTTGATTATGATATAATGCCCTTCTGCATCTCTTGATACAGCCTTTATTTTAAAGTCTGGATTGTCTGATATAAGTATGGCTACTCTGACTTTCTTTTGTTGACCATTAGCATGGTAGATTGTTCTCAGTCCCCTTATTTTCAATCTGAAAGTTTCTTTAGGACTAAAGTGGGTCTCTTGTAAATAGCATATAGATGGATCTTGTTTTCTTATCCATTCTGTTACCCTATGTCTTTTGATTGGACCATTGAGTCCATTGACACTTAGAGTGAGTACTGAAAGACATGAATTTATTGCCATTATGATGCTTGTAGAGTTGGAGTTTCTGGTGGTGTTCTCTGGTCCTTTTTTTTTTTTTCTTAAGGAAATATTTATTTATTTATTTTTAATTTTTGATTGAACTTTAATGCATGCAGGTTATACATAAATATGTGCAACAAGGCTTTTATATTTTTCTTTTTTTATTTTATTTTTTATTTTTTAAAATTTATATCCAAATTAGTTAGCATATAGTGAAACATTGATTTCAGGAGTAGATTCCTTAATGCCCCTTACCCATTTAGCCCATCCCCTCTCCCACAACCCCTCCAGCAACCCTAACTTTGTTCTCCATATTGATGAGTCTCTTATGTTTTGTCCCCCTCCCTGTTTTTATATTATTTTTGTTTCCCTTCCCTTATGTTCAGGTTCCTCAAAAAACTAAAAATAGAACTACCTATGACACAGCAATTACACTACTAGGCATTTATCCATGGGATACAGATGTGCTGTTTCGAAGGGACACATGCACCCCCATGTTTATAGCAGCACTATCAATAATAGCCAAAGTATGCAAAGAGCCCAAATGTCCACTGATGGATGAATGGATAAAGAAGATGTGGTATATATATACAATGGAGTATTACTCGGCAGTCAAAAAGAATGAAATCTTGCCATTTGCAACTATGTGGATGGAGCTGGAGGGTATTATGCTAAGTGAAATTAGTCAGTCAGAGAAAGAGAAAAATCATATGACTTCACTCACATGAGGTCTCTGGTCCTTTCTAATCTTTGTATTTATTTGGTATGTATGTATGTATTTATTTATATTTTCATCTTTTCTCCCCTCAGAGAGTCCCCCTTAAAATTTCTTGCAGGGCTGGTTTAGTGGTCACACCAAAAAATAAACTCAATAAACAATATGCAAGTTCTACCTGAATGAAAAAATAAATATTATTGAGGAACATAAAAGAAGACTTAGAGTAATAGAAAGGCATAGCATATTCTTAAATGGAAAAATAATATGAAATATATTCATTCACTTAAGTAAATAGTAGGGTAAATTAAAGTCAGTTCAAGTAAAGGTACATTTTTTGTGTGTGAAGCTGGATGTAAAATTCATATGTGAAAACAAGCAAGCATGAAAACCCAGATAGTTTTGGAAAAGGGGAGTAGTTAGTGGAGATTACTTTTATCAGTTTAGAAAAGGGAAGTGGTTAGGGTAGATTAGTTTTATCAGAGATTAAAAATGACATCTTAAGTTACAGTAGTTAAAACAGTGTGGTACTGCTACAGGATTTTATAGACAAATCAATGAAACAGACCAGAAAGTCTAAGAATAGATTGAAGTCATATAGAAATTTCACATCTGATAAAGATGCCACTTAAGAACAGTGAGAAAAAGATGAATTACTTAACAAATATTGTTGGATCACCTTGGTAGCCACTTGGGAAAATGAGTAGCATCCATACTTCATAGTTAACCACTGAATAAATTGCAGTTAGTAAAATATTGGGCCATAAAACCAATAGGAGAAAATGGGAGTGCTTAAAAATTAAGTTTAGAGTGGCTATTTCTAAAATATACAAAATTAGGAATCAGTAAGAGGAAAAAAATGATATCTTTAAGAGCATGAAACGCAAACCTCTGTGTGGAAAAAGAGCATCATGATAAAGTCAAAAGTCAAATGAATTACACTCCTACATCATTGCAGTAGAATTGGTGCAACCTGCATGTAGGAAGTTTGGCAGTTTAAATCAAAATGAAAAATTACATACTTTAACCCAGGAATTCTCATTCTTTGTGTATATTGTATAGATATATCCAGTATATGCATACATGTACAAAAAGATATATGTATAAAGATGATCTACATTGCTACTGTAACACATGACCACAAATTTAGTGGCTTAAAACAACAGAAATTTATTCTCTTACAGTTCTTACAGTTCTCCTGAGTTCTGGGTGTCCTAGGTTTAAAATAAGTTTCGCTGGGCTAAAGTCAAAGCATAAGTAGGGCTGGTTCCTTCTGGAGGCTCTAAGGGGAAATTTTGTCTTCTTGCCTTTTTCAGCTTCTAGTGACCTCTTTTTTTTTGGCTTGTGGCCTCCCTCCATTTTGAAAGTGTATCACTCCAGTCTCTACTTCTGTTAATCTTTTGCTCTTGCCTTTTCTTATAAGGATCTCTGTCATTATATGGGGCCTATCCAGACAAATGGTGATAATCAACCCATCTCAAAATCCTTAACTTAATCATATCTGTGAAGTCCCTTTTTGCCAGTAAGGTAATACATTAACAGGTTCTGAGGATTATGACATGAACATCTTTGAGGGACCATTAATTAGCGTACCATGGACATGTTCTTGCATATCCTATCTCTGGAAGAGTAAGAAACTGTTAATGATAATTGCCTTTGGAGAGAGGAACCTGGGGCCTGAGGGACAAGGGTGAGACAAAGACAGTTTACTGTATGCCCCTTTGTGCTTTTTGTGTTTGTTTGTCTGTATTCACTCTTTTTTAAAAAAGTGAAATATGCTCATTGTTAGAGCTTTTATAAGTTGTAAAAGAGAAAAACATAGAAATATAAATCATAATCCAACCATCCAGATCAATACTGTTAATATTTTTTTCTATATTTCCTTCTGTTTTTTTAGATTCAAAGTTATGTCTGTAGTAGACAGAGTAAATAACTCCCAAGATGTCCAAGCCCTAATCCACAGAACCTGTGGATATGCTACCACATATGGCCAAAGAAATTTTATAGATGTGATTAAACGTTTTGAGATAGGGAGATCATCCTGGATTATCTGGGGGGCACTCAATGTAGTCACAAATACCCTTATATGAGGGAGACAACCAGGCCAGCCCCGCCCGCCCCCCAGAGAGAGATGGTGATATAAAAATGGAAACAGTGGTTGAGTAATGCATTCAGGAGCCAAGGAATGTGCACAGCTGGAAAAGGGAAGGACCGAATTCCTGGACTTCTGACCTCTAGAACTATAAGAGGATAAATTTATGTCGTTTAACAATACTGACTGTGTTGTTTTTTGTGACATTGGCATTAGGAAACTAGTGCAGGGTCTTTAAATGATAAGCATTTCCCCATGTGCTTTTAACTTTTTTTGTGTGAACACTGTATGGCCCTTTACTTTAATATTATCACTTGTTTGTCTTATTTTCTATACTGTAAGTTGTACAAGGGCAGGAACATTGATGTATTTTTAACACAGTTTTATTGAGATGTTGACATATATGCACATTTAAGGTGTACAATGTGATGATTTTGATACACATATATATTGTGCAATAATTGCCACAATAAAGTTAGGTAGCACCTCTATCTCCTTACATATTTGCCTTCTTTTTGGTGTGTGGTGATAACATTTTAGGTCTATTCTCTAAACAACTTTCAAGTATATAATACAGTACTGTCTTATAGTTACCATGCTGTATAGTATATCTTCAGAACTTACTCAACCTTTTTTTATTTTTTGAGAGCGAGAGCATGATCAAGGGAGGGGCAGAGGGAAAGGGAGAGAGAGGATCCCAAGCAGGCTCTATGCCCAGTTCAGAGCCTGATACAGGGCTTGATGTCATGACCACGAGATCATGACCTGAGCCCAAATCGAGTTGGATGCTTAACTGACTGAGCCACCCAGGCACCCCCAGAACTTATTCACCTTAAAGCTGGAAGTTTATAGCCTTCAGCCAACATCTCCTTATTTCCTACAATTCCTACCCGCTGGCGACCACCAGTCGCTCTCTGAGTTCATCTTTTTTAGATAGTGAAATCATACAGTTTTTGTCTTTCTGTGCCTGACTTACTTCACTTAACACAGTGCCCTCAAGATCCATCCATGTTGTTGCAAAAGGCTGGATTTCCTTCTTTTTTATGGCTGAATAATATTTCATATTAATATTCTCTCTCTCTGTTTACACACACACATGTGCGTGCGCACACACACACACACATACCATACTTATATTTATACCACATTTTCTTTATCCATGCAACACGTAGGTTTTTTCCATGTCTTAGCTATTTTGAATGCAACAAACTTGGGGATACAGATATCCCTTTGAGATAGTGATTTCATTTGTTTTGGATATATACCAAGAAGTGGGCTGCTAGATCATATGGTAGTTCTACTTTTAATTTTTTGAGGAACCTCCATCCTGTTTTCCATAGTGGCTATACCAATTTATGTTCCCGCCAACTGTGCACAAGGGTTCCCTTTTCTCCACATCCTTGTCAACACTTGTCCTTTTTCTTTTTGATAATAACCATCTTAACAGGTGTGAGGTGATATCCTATTGTGGTTTTCATTTGCATTTCCTTGATGATTACTGATATTGACAACATTTTTCATAAACATGTTAGGCATTTGTTTATCTTTGGTAGAATATCTGTTTGGGTTCTTTGCCTATGTTTCAATCAGGTTATTTTTTTTTTCTTTTTTTTTTTTTTTTGCTATTGAGTTGTTTGAATCCCTTATATATTTTGGATATTAACTTATCAGATATATGGATTGCAAACATTTTCTCACATTCTGTAGTTGTCTCTTCACTCTTTTGATTATTGTCCTTGCTGTGCAGAAGCTTTTTAGTTTGATGCAATTACATTTGTCTATTTTTCTTTTGTTGCTTGTACTTTTGGTGTCATATCCAAAATTGTTGCCAAGACAAATGTCAAAGAGCTTTTCTCCTATGTTTTCTTCTGGTGATTTTAGTTTTGCATCTTACATTTAAGTGTTTAATCCATTTTGAGTTAATTTCTGTGAATGGTATCAGGTAGGGGTGCAGTTTCATTCCTTTCGATGTATATATCCAGTTTCTCCAAAACCATTTATTGAGGAGACTATTGTTTTCCTATTGAGTATTCTAGGCTCCCTTGTTCAAATATTAGTTGACCATAAATATGTGTGGGTTTATTTATGGGCTTTCACTTATGTTCCATTGGTCTATGTGTCTGTTTTTATGCCCATACCATATTATTTTGATTACTATAGCTTTGTAATAAAGTTTGAAATTAGTATTGTGATGCCTCCAGCTTTGTTCTTCTATCTCAGGATTGCTTTGGCTATTGGTCTTTTGTTGTTTCATATGAATTTTATAATTGCTTTTTCTATATCTATAAAAATGCCATTAAAATTTTGATAGAGATTTCATTGATTCTATAAATGGCTTTGGGTAGTATGGGCATTTTAGCACTATTAATTCTTCCAATCCGTGAACACAAGATATCTTTCTATTTATTTATATGTTCCTCAATTTTTAATCAATGCATATGATTTTCAGTGTGCAGATCTTTTATCTTTTTACTTAAATTTATTCCTAAGTATTTTATTATTTTTGATGCTATTGTCAATGGGATTGTTTTCTTTATTTCTTTTTCAGATAGTTTATTGGCAATTTTATAGGAACAGCTGATTTTTGTATAGTGGTGAGCATTGCTGTCTTCTATATATGTCTTGAACACCATTATATTTCTAAAGTCTTTTCCACAGTGGCCCATTAATAACTATTTATTTAATAAATCAATGAATGAATATGCTATAATTTATGTTACCTTTATTTCATTTTATATATTAAGTTTTTCCCAATGTTATGCTTTTTTAAAAGTAGCTCTTGCCATAGATAGCTGATAATAATAATAATGATAACTATATGGTAAATTGATCTTTGACAAAGCCAGGAATAATATCCAATGGGGAAAAACAGTCTTCAACAAATGGGGTTGGGAAAAGTGGACAGCAGCATGCAAAAGAATGAAACTGGGTCACTTTCTTACACCATACACAAAAATAAATTCCAAATGGATCAGAGGCCTAAATGTCAGACCTGAAACCATAAAAATCATGGAGTAGAACACAGGCAGTCACGTCTTTTGTATTGTCTGCCACAACTTCTTTCTAGAAAGGTCTCTTGAGGCAAGGAAATAAAAGCAAAAAGAAACTGTTGGGACTACATGAAAATAAAACACTTCTGTACACTTCGGAAACAACGAAACTTAGAGGCAGTTTAGTGAATGGGAGAAGGTATCTGCAAATGACATATCCCATAAAGGGTTAGTATCCAAAATATATATAGAGCTTATAAAAAAAAACTTAACACCCAGAAAATGAGTAATCTGATTAAAAACGGGCAGAAAACATAAATAGACATTTTTCCAAAGAAGACGTCCAGGTGGCCAACAGACACATGACAAGATGCTCAACATCACTGATTATCAGGGAAACAACAAATCAAAACTACAATGATATATCACCTCCCACCTTTAAGATGGCTAAAATTAACAAGAAACAACAGGTGTTGGTGAGGATGTGGAGAGAGGGGGACCCTCTTTATTTATTTATTTATTTATTTATTTATTTATTTACTTATTTACTTATTTAATATAATTTATTGTCAAATTGGCTAACATACAGTGTGTAAAGTGTGCTCTCGGTTTTGGGGGTAGATTCCCATGGTTCATCACTTACAACAAAGATGTGTTTTATATATACAATGGAATACTACTTGGCAATGAGAACGAATGAAATCATGCCATTTGCAGCAACGTGGATGGAACTGGAGGGTATTATGCCGAGTGAAATAAGTCAGAGAAAGACAGATATCATATGTTTTCACTCATAAATGGATCTTGAGAAACTTAGCAGAAGACCATGGGGAAAGGGAAGGAGAGAAAATAGTTACAAACAGAGAGGGAAGGAGGCAAACCATAAGGGGAACCCTCTTGAACTGTTTGTGCGAATATCAACTGGTGCACCATTGTGGAAAACAGCATGGAATTTCCTTAAAAAGTTAAAATAGAACTAAGTACCCTGGGATCCAGTGATTGCAGTACTATGTATTTACCCTACAAGAATACAAAACTACTAATTCAAAGGGATACATGCACTCTGATGTTTACAGAAGCATTATCCGCAAGAGCCAAATTATAAAAAGAGCCCAAATGTCCATCAACTGATGAATGGATGAGGAGAATGTGGTGTGTATGTGTGTACACACACACACACACACACACACACACACACACACGCACACACACACACTCAATGGAATATTACTCAGCTATAAAAAGGGGGAGATCTTGCCATTTGCAACATCATAGATATAGCTAGAGTATATAATGATAAGTAAAAAAAGTCAGTCATAGAAAGACAAATACCATATGATCTCACTCATATGTGAAATTTAAGAAACAAAACAAGTGAACAAAGGGAGAAAAAAGAAAGATTCTTAACTATAGAGTACAAACTGATGGTTACCAGAGAGAGGGTGGTGGGTGGTAGGTTTAATAGGTGATGAGTATTAAGGAGTGCACTTGTGATGGGCATTGGGTGTTGTATGGAACTGTTGAATCACTATATTGTACATCTGAAACTAATATTACTCTTTATGTTAACTAACTGGAATTTGAATAAAACATTTTTAAAAAATAAAAAGAGAAGATATACTGCAAAGCTGTAGTAATCAAAACAGTATGGTATTGGTAGCACCTCTCTAAATTTTTTGCCTCCCTTTAGTTTATTCTCAACTTTGGTGCACTTTTGCCCTTATTACCTGGGTTATCTTCTTTAAAAACAAATTTGTTCAGACCGTCAATAAATATATGTTGAATGGATGAACTCCTTTCACTCTTTACTTGCATTTGATTCCTCCCTGTGTACAAGAATGAATACCACACTTTTTAAATTTTTTTTATTTTTTTTATTTTATTTTGAGGGAGGGAGGGAGGGAGAGAGAGGGAGAGAGGGAGAGAGGGAGAGAGGAAGAGAGAGAGAGAGAGAGAGAGAGAGAGAGAGAGAGAGAGAAAGCAGGGGAGAGGGGCAGAGTTGGGGGGAGAGAGAGAGAATCCCAAGCAGGCTCCATGCTCAGCGTGGAGCCTGACAAGGGCCTTGATCTCATGACCCTGGGATCATGACCTGAGATGAGATCAAGAGTTGGATGTTCAACTGACTGAGCCACCCAGGTGCCCCTAATACCACAGTTCTTAAAGTATGGAAGATCGTTCATATTCTGACAGCTGCCCATCTTTTCAAGATTCCATTCCTAGATCTTCCTCCCATATATATCCTCCACTCCAGTCACCAAACTACTTCATTTTTTCTGAATGTAGCTGTCATTTTTATGCCCCATATCCTTGCCTACAACTGCATTCTCAGCCTGTGTTGTTCCCTTTACCTGTCATACACATTGCACGTTTTCTAAGTCTGGGGAATGTATGCATCCTTCAAGTTACAGCTCAAATTTATTCTCTTCTGTGACACTTTCTGAGTCTCACCCAAACATAGTCAGATGACCCCCAGTTCTATTTTTTCCAGTGCCTCTGGTTTACACTTTAAGTATTATATTCGTGACATTGTTTTGTAATTATTTAATGTCTATGTCCCTCATGTGAGCTCTTTTAGGTCAGGGACCATGTCTTCTTTCTCTCCATCATCCATAGCACCTAGAATCATTTTTTGAGGTAAGTGCTCACTAAAAGTTTATTGGATAATTATTTATTCATTAATTCTGCAAGTATTTAGTGAACATTTCCTGTATGCCATGAAATGTTCTAGGTATTGTAGATACAGGGGTGAAAGAGACAGACCAAACCCTTTCTCTTATGGAGCTTGTATTTTAATGAGGAGAAACATAAAATATAGTAGTAAATAATTAAGTAAGATATTTTTTTTAAGTTTTTAATTCCAGTTAGGTAACATATCACATTTTATTAGTTTCAGGTGTACAGTACAGCTCCATACATCACCTGGTGGTCATCAGGACAAGTGCACTCCTTAATCTGCATCACTCATTTCATCCATCCCCCCACCCCTCCCCTCTGGTAACCATAGATTTGTTCTCCATAATAAGATATTTATTGATAGTTATTAGTTGTATAAAGAATACAAGAGGATAATGGGATAGAAAATATAGTTTTAAAAGTTACTTATAGCTTCTGTAAGTTTAATGAATTATAGGAGTAAGAGTTGAAGAAGGAAAATCGGTTGAAGGTCTATTGCAATAATATGACTAAGAGATGAAGGTGGCCTGGACTTAAGTCATGTTGGAGGCAGTGAGACATGCACAGGAATTCAGGATATGCTTAGAAACTGGAGCCATCATTATTTATTACTTGCCAGTGAATTGGATGAGAGAGAGGGGAAGGGAGAGGGAGAGAGAGGGAAGGAAAGGGAGGAATAGAGAGATCAAGGATGAGTCACAAAATGTTTTTGCCTTGAGCATCTGGATGGTGTGTGTGTGTGTGTGTGTGTGTGTGTGTGTGTGTGTGTGTGTGACAGAGAGAGAGAGAGAGAGAGAGAGAGAGAAAGGAGAGGAAAGAAAGTGAGAGCAAGAGCGAGTGAGTGAGAGAAGATATTGAGAGTTTTGTTTGGACATAATAAAACTTGAGATGCCTATTTGAAATGGATAAAACAAGGGTAGCTTTTGTCAGTCTAGAATTTTTATCAGCTGTGTAGCAGAAGCAAAACTTCATTCCCCTATGCATATTTCTCTGATTTGTGAGAGCAGAAGTGAGGGAAGGGAAGCATTTTGACAATTAAAATTTAGTTTCCTTATGCATTAAAATTGCTGGAGTTTACCTAGGTTTTTCTTCTGTTTTACCTTTTGCAAATGTTAGATGGAGACAAGATGTTTGCCCCTCCCGTGCCTCATTCAGTTTTAAAAATAAACTGACCCACACAACTGGCCCTTAACAAGAGCCATGATGGTCTTTGAAGGTTAATAACAGTTGTGGATAGATTGGCTAGAAGTCAATGGTGGGTGGCAGGGAAAAGGACTGATTAGTCAGAACCAAATACAGATATTAGTTTCCCAGTATAGATGAGAAGTTGTTGGTATCAAAATATTCTTAGAAGACACTGCTAAACAGTAAGGATGATTGTTCAGTATTGTGTTTGGCTTTTTTTGAAACATTAGACCCTAGAGTTTGGATATCAGCCCAGGAAGGCCACTGGCAAAAACTGCTAGTGCAGATTCAGGATTTTTAAATATCTGGAACTCTCAGCTATATTCTAGGAGACTGCTGCCAAGGTGGGGTTTGCCACAGAGATCTGCTTTTTCTGCCCCAGGAAATAACTACTTTTTGAAATATATCCTTAAAAGGAAAGGGTTTGTTTGCTATAATCTCTTGGCTGGTATCAGGAAGGGTTAAATTTGGCTTTGATGGGTAATGGGTATGGATGGAGTTGTTATAGTTTGTGTACAGAAAAATTGGAAAAGCTATTTTTTCTCAAAGCTATTTTCTCAAAAAATCATATTTATCTGTTGGCCCTTCTTCTGTTGGCATTCTGGAGGCTTTGATATTCTCACACTTGCTGCTGGTATTGTTATCAGTTTGTTAATTATCATCTTATAACAGTTTGTGGTTAAGACTCTGGAATTAGAATTTTTATCCCCACCCATTTACCTTCAGATTGATAAGTAAAAGATATGAAATAGCTCATTGTTTCTGATGCATAAGGCAGAGTACATCATGCAGATTTGTGGGAAGAATTTCAGAGCAGGCATTAAAAATAGTGAATTATATTAATAAGTAAAGCCTCTTCAACTCCACCCTCTTGACTCTTGGGATGCAGCTGATAAACAGCCACCCATGTTTTTTTTATTGGCCTGAAACACAAGGATCCAGCAGAGTAAACATTTTGCTGTTCTGTGAACACTTTTCCAACCCCTTTTCTTACTTGCTCCTAACTGAGTTTCACTTGGATTTCAAATGTGAACAACAAAGTCTAATGGAATTTATTGTTTGTGTTTTTTTAAACAAATGGTTGTTAAGGAACATCTGGTTGTAGTTAATGGTTATGTGTGTGTGTGTGTGTGTGTGTGTGTGTGTCTAATATGTCTTCACTTACAAAGTTCATTTCCAGATTCAGATCTTTTCTAGAAGAGATTTTGTTAATTACGCATTTTAGAGTGTGAAGTGCAAAGTAATTTATTTAGTTTTCATTTCTCCTCATTTACCAAGCAAAAGATGACTGAAATTTCTCCACTGTTCATTTTAAATAGCGTAAACACAGTGTTGCAGTATTCTTTGTTACATTTGTATATAGCAAAGGATTTTAGGGGTTGACAAGATCTTAATTATTTTGCCCCGTTATTTCTGGGAAGGGGAAATTAATATGCTCTTGACATTTTGGACATTTGGATAGTTCTTCATTGTGGTTGTCCCGGGCATTGCTAGTTGTCCAATATCTTAGCTGTCTCTCCCTACCATGTAATAAATGACAGCAGTTATCCCTGAGTCATTATTCCAAACAAAATCACCTCCACACATTTCCAAGTCTACCCTGCATACAGTACTGCCTTGAGATTGAGAACTACTGATGTATTTTAAACTCCCCATATTTTAGAGCAGGAGACTGGACTAGAGAGATTTGCTGAAAATTATACAACTGGTGGCAAAACTAGACTAAAACTCAGCTCTCCTGAATTTTGCCTAGTGTCCTTTCTTGCCATATATTTCGAAGCCTCATTTAAATACTTTAGGCTGATGTCTTTGGTACCTTTAGGGGTTTTGACTGGTGGGAAGGTATTCCATGGCATACATATGGTCCAAAGGTAGTAGAATCTGGAATTTAATTAAAGAATAATATATTCTAATTTTTATTCATCTATGAAATTTTGTTCATGTTTGCTGTATGGCAGCTTGGAAAATTGGTAACTCTCATGGGCCTCTACTTTGGAAATAATATAAATGGGAAGGGTGGTGATACGAAGAAAATTATCTGAAGATCTTAAAAGGGGGCTTTTTTTTTTTCCAACGTTTATTTTTGGGACAGAGAGAGACAGAGCATGAACGGGGAGGAGCAGAGAGAGAGGGAGACACAGAATCGGAAACAGGCTCCAGGCTCTGAGCCATCAGCCCAGAGCCTGACGCGGGGCTCGAACTCACGGACCGCGAGATCGTGACCTGGCTGAAGTCGGACGCTTAACCGACTGCGCCACCCAGGCGCCCCGAAAGGG
>NW_024420375.1:520876-535850 GCF_014898765.1 Herpailurus yagouaroundi | reverse complement strand
GGACCGCGAGATCGTGACCTGGCTGAAGTCGGACGCTTAACCGACTGCGCCACCCAGGCGCCCCTAAACCTCTCATTTTCTAGTTATTTAGCTCAGGTCAGAGTGTGGACCTATAAGGTGCCTGGCAAATGTTCCTGCTTGGGGAAATGATTCTGAACTTACTACCAGGTCAAGTGGTGGCATCTAGGTCTTGCCTTTGTCACTGGTGACATTGAGGCAAACAAACAAACAAACAAACACACACACACAGAACAGCCTTCTCTGCCATGAGGTTTCTGCTTGAGATTACCAAATGTGATTAGATCTCTGATGGATAAGAGAAAGAATTGAAAGAATAAGTTGGAGCTTTCTGAGGATCCCTGAGGACTTGTCCTCTTCTGGACAGACTGTTGTTTTCCCTATATTTTCCTGTTGTTTTCCATGTTGAGCTTCGCTTTGGAGGATTTTCCTTCATCTGCCTGTTTAATTCCATTTTAATGATGCCAAAATGTTTCCTGAGTACATTTAGGCAATCTGCATTTGGTCTGAGATGAGAAGTGATGTTTTTCTATCCCTTTATCTCTGATTCCATTCAGTAGCATTTTTAATGTAATCTTTAAGTTTAACATGGTGACCCTCATCCCTCCTCCTAGGTGGGCCACAACTACAAAGATCAGAAAAGAAAGTGAACCTCCTAGATTCTACATGCTTTGGGCAAATAGAGTTAATAATTTGCTTTTGGGCAGAGACCTTTTTAGGTTCTACCATCTGTTCCAATTCATGAATAGATCCAAGGCCTATTTTGTTTTGGGGGTTATTTTAAAAATATTTTTATTGAGGTATAATTAACATACCATACAATTTACCCATTCATACCATTCAGTGATTTTTAGTATATTCATAGAGTTGTGCAACCATTACCACAGTCAATTTCAAAATGTTTTCAATATTCCAAAAAGAAACCTTGTACCCTTACAAAGGCCTACTCTTAAGCCTGGTTTGTTGCCAATAATTATAGCTAATGTTTGTTGAGAGCTTATTCTGTGCACTGGACTGAATATTTGCATGTATTATCTCAATTAAAATTTGTCACAATCCTATAAAGTATGGGCTAATACTATCCCCATTTTGTAAATGAGGAAACTGAGGTATGGAGACATTTAAAACTTGTTCAGAATCAAACAGGATTTATTTTTATTTTTTAAAATTTATTTATTTATTTTGAGAAAGAGAGAGAGAGAGAGAGAGAGAGAGAGAGAGAGAGAGAGAGAGAGAATCCCAAGTTGGCTCCGCACTGTCAGTGCAGAACCCAATGCGGGGCTCGGACTCACAAACTGTGAGATCATACCCTGAGCTGAGATCAGGAGTCGGATGCGTAACCCACTGAACCACCCAGGTGCCCAGAACCAAACAGGTTTTAAGTAGTAAAGCCTGGATTCAAATGCAGGCTATCTGACTTCATAGCATTTTTAAAAGTTTTTATTTAAATTCCAGTTAGTTAACATATGGTGTAATATTAGTTTCAGGTGTACAATATAGTGATTCAACACTTCCTGGTGCTCATCACTACAAGCACACTCCTTAATCCCAATCACTTATTTAACCCATTCCCCACCTTGCTCTCTAGTAACCATCAGTTTGTTCTCTATAGTTAACAGTCTCTTTCTTGCTTTATCTTTCTCTCTCTGTCCCTCCCTTCCTCTTTTTCCCTGTGCTCATTTGTTTTGTATCTTAAATTGCACATATGAGTGAAATCATATGGTATTTGTCTTTCTCTGACAGACTTCACTTAGCATTATGCACTCTAGCTCCATCCATGTCGTTGTAAATGTCAAGATTTCATTCCTTTTTATGGCCGAATATGATTGCATTGTATGTGTGTGTGTATATATGTGTGTGTGTGTGTGTGTGTGTGTGTATATATATATATATACATATATATGTGTGTATATATATACATACATATACATTTGTGTATGTATTATATACACATATATCATATATACACACACACACACACACACACACACACACCCCACATCTTTGTCTTTCATCAATAGGTGGACACTTGGGCTGCTTCCATATCTTGGCTATTGTAAATAATGCCACTGTAAATATAGGGGTGCATGTATCCCTAGTATTTTTGTATTCTTTGGGTAAATACCCAGTAGTGAAATTGCTGGATTGTAGGGTAATTCTATTTTTAACTTTTTGAGGAACCTCCATGCTGTTTCCACAGTGGCCACAAAAGTTTGCATTACCATTCTGCATGAGTGTTCCTTTCTTTCCACATGGCTTGCCAACAGCTGTTGTTTCTGGTGTTGTGAATTTCAGCTATTCTGACAGATGTAAGGTGATATTTCACTGTAGTTTTGATTTACATTTCCCTGATGGTAAGTGATGCCAGGTATCTTTTTATGTTGGCCATCTGTATGTCTTCTCTGGAAAAATGTCTATTCTTGTCTTCTGCCCATTTTAAAGTGGATTATCTGTTTTTTGGGTGTTGAGTTTTATGTTTCTGAAATATATTTTGGATATAAACCATTTATTGGATATATAATTCACAAATGTCTTCTCCCATTCCTTAAGTTGCCTTTCAGTTTTGTTGATTGTTTCCATCACTCTGCAGAAGCATTTTATCTGGATGTAGGCCCAATAGTTTATTTTTGCTTTCATTTCCATTGCCTCAGGAGACCTATCTAGAAAAAAGTTGTTATGGCCAATGTCAGAAAGGTTACTGCCTGTTTTCTTCTGGATTTTTATGGGTTTTGGGTCTCACATTTAGGACAGCTGGTCCATTTTGAATTTATTTTGTGTGTGGTGTAAGAAAGTGGTCCAGTTTCATTCTTTTTTATGTTGCTGCCCAGTTTTCCCAACACCATTTGTCGAAGAGACTTTTTTCCCATTGGATATTCTTTCCTGCTTTGTCAAAGATTAATCGACCATATAATTGTGGATTTGTTTCTGGGTTTTCTATTCTGTTCTAATGGTCTATGTTTTTATTTTTTTTCACATACCATACTGTTTTAATTACTAAAATTAAATTATATTGCTTTGCAATATAACTTGAAGTCTGGAGTTGTGATGGTTCCGGTTTTGCTTTTTTTTTTTTTTTTCCAAGGTTACCTTGACTATTCAGGGTCCTTTATGGTTCCATACACATTTTAGGATTGTTTGTTCTTGTTCTGTGAAAAATGCTGGTGGTATTTTGACAGAGATTGCATTAAATGTATAGATTGCTTTGCATAATATAGACATTTTAACAATATTCATTCTTCCTGTTCATGAGTATGACATATCTTTCCATTTCTTTGTGTCATCCTGAATTTCTTTCATCAGTATTTTATAGTTTTTAGAGTACAGGTTTTTCACCTCTTTGGCTAGGTTTATTCCTAGGTATCTTACTTCTGTTGCAGTTGTAAATGAGATTGTTTTCCTAATTTCTCTTTCTGCTGCTTCATTATTGTTATATAGAAATGCAATAGGTTTATGTATGTTGGTTTTGTATCCTGCACCTTGAGTGAATTCATTGATCAGTTGTAGCAGGTTTTTTTTGGTAAAATATTTAGGGTTTTCTGTATACAGTGTCATATCCTATGCAAATTGAGAAAGATTTACTCCTTCCTTCCCACGTTGGATTCCTTTTATTTATTTTTGTTGTCTGATTACTGTGGCTAGGACCTCCAGTACTATTTTGAATATAAGTGTTGAGTAGAAGTGAGTAGAGAGTGGACATCCTTGTCTTGTTCCTGACCTTAGAGAAACAACTGTCAGTTTTTCCCCATTAAGGATGATATTAACTATGGGTTTTTCATAAATGGCCTTTATTAGGTTTAGATATATATCCTCTAAACTTAATATTTTTTTGTCTTTATCACTGTATTTGGCAATTTCATTACAATACGTCTCGGTATGGATATCCTTTTGTTGATTTTGTTGGAGGTTCTCCATGCCTCCTGGATCTGGCTATCTGTATCTTTTTTCAGATTAGGGAAAATTTTCAGCTCTTTCTTAAAATAACTTTTCTTCCCCCCTTTCTCTGTTCTCTGTTTGATGGAGTCACTGAGTTCCCTAAATCTATTTTTGTTTTATGTAATTCTGTTTTCTCTCTTCTTTGTTCAATTTGGTTACTTTTCGTTACTCTATCTTCTAGATCATTAATTCAGTTTTCTGCTTGTTTCATCCTGCTGTTCTTTGCACCAAGCATGTTTCTAATCTCATTTATTCCACTCTTCATCTCTGATTGGTTCTTTTTTATTTCTGTGTTAAGGGTCTTTCTGATGTCTTCCACTCTTTTTTCAAGTCTAAGTAGTATCCTCATGATCATTGCTTTAAATACTCCATCAAGCAAGTTACTTATATTTGTTGTGCTTAGATCTCTAGCCATGGCCTTGTCCTATTCTTTGATCTGAGACAAATTTCTCTGTCTTCTCATTTTGTCTAAGTCTCTGTGCCTGTTTCTCTGTGTTAGGAAAGTCAGCTATATTTCCTGTTCTTGAAGGTAAGAACAGTCAGCTATATTTCCTGTTCTTTCTTGTTATGAAGAAGAGGTCTTTGCTGTCTGTTCCTTGTAGTGTCCTCTGTTCTACAGGGCTTGGTGCTTCTAGAAGTGTCTCCAATGTGTGCTCTATGTGCCCTGCAGTTGTGTCCTGGCTGCTTTATCCTTCAGGCAAGTTGTCTGCAGAGGCTCTCTTTGTCTGTTGTGGGCAGTGTTTGGTCCCTGGCCTGAATATGGCAAGTGTTTACTAGGTATGCCCTGGTCTGCTTGTTAAATGAGATCTGTTGTCACCACCACCAGAACGGAGGCTCTGCAAAACTCCCTGGTCAGCAGACATGGTGTGAGCTGGGGTTTGGGCTGGTCTTCTAGGGGAGGGGGCTTGCCACTCTGGGACTGAGAAGAGTATGATTGGGAATGGTGGTTTCACCACAGCATGGGTAGGCAGGGTTTGATATAAGCAAGTTAGGTAGCAAGTGTCAATGTTGCATTAGTTCCCAAAGGTGGCTCTGTGTTTATGCTGAGAGACAGCAGAGGGACATAGTGACTGCCAGTTTCTTTGTTCCCAGAGAGGTCTTTCCATGAATGCTGCCTCTCTGGGACATACTCCAAAATGAGCAAATACCCCCTCCACTGTGTGTACATGTGCTCTTCAGATTACTGTTTCAATGCTGAATGTCCAGGCAGTGTTTGCCTTTCTTCTTTCCAAGAGCAGCACAATGCGTTTCAGGCTCTATCCAAGCCCATTGACCTTTAAAACTCTAGGTTTTAAACTCCTCTGGTTGCAAGAACTCACAGAAAATTGGCCCCTCTGACTTTACAAATCAATTGCTATAGAGATTTATTTTTCCCTTGTTGAACTCCCCTGTGTGCTGGTCTATCACCTTTCTCCATGCTGCAGCTACCTCCCCACTGCAGTGGCCCTGGTCTTTTTTTCTCCCAAGACAAAAGGTACTTTCTACCTTCTTTGATTTGGCCTCTTGTCGTCTTTAGTTGTGGAGTGTGTTCTGCCAGTCTTAAGGTTGATTTAGGGCTATTTAGGATGATTTGATAGTAATTTGTGTTCATGGGATGAGGAGTATCTAGGGTGCTCCTACACTGCCACCATCTTCTCCTTCTCTTCCCTGACTCCATAGCTTTTAACACTTTAGTCATGTGATAGGATCAAGCATAGTCTTCCCTCCTTTTTGTCGATGTGACCCATGATTTGAGATGTTCTATCATAAACTGGTAAGTGAACCACTGAGTTGCCAGAGGGAAGGGGGTTGGAAGGATAGGCAAAATGGGTGAAGAGCAGTGGGAGATACAGGATTCCAGTTATGGAATGAATAAGTCATGGGATAAAAGGCACACCATAAGGAACATAGTCAATAATCATGTAATAGCATTGTATGGTAAGAAGTGGTAGCAACAATTGTGGTGAGCATAGCATAATGTTTAAACTTATCAAATCACTATGTTATACATGTGAAACGAATTTAACATTGTGTCTCAACTATACTCAAAGTTGTGAGTAAATTAGTATTTATTGATTACTTACTATGTATCAGGTACTGGTACAGAAGCAAAGTGGCATGCAGAGAAGACTGAAACAGAAATCATATCCTCAAGAAGTTCCCAATCTAGTTGATTGCTGGTTTATAATATAGCACCACACTTTAGAGAATGCCATACACATGTCACAGATGGTTGATACTGTTAAGCTTAGTAGAAAGTGAGATTAATGTGGGCTGGTGTGATTAAAGGAGGCTTATAGAAAGAAGTAGGTTCTACCTAAATGTAGATGAGAACAACAAACAAGCATAGGGGTAGCAAGGCCTGGAAGCATGTCAGGAGAATCTTTAGATAGGTTGGGGATTGGAAAATGGTGAGGGAGACCGTTGTGCAAGTCAAACTGTGAAAGGCCTTGAATATTAGCCAAAGAGTAAATTCATTCATTTAATGCATCTTTTTAAAAATATTTATTTTTGAGAGAGAAGGTGAGAGAGAAATAGAATGAGTGGGAGAGGGGCAGAGAGAGAGGGAGACACAGAATCCAAAGCAGACTCCAGGCTCTGAGCTGTCAGCATGAGCCCGATGTGGGGCTTGAACTCGGGACCGGTGAGATCATGACCTGAGCCTAAGTCGGATGCTTAACCGACTAAGCCACCCAGGCACTCCCATTTAATGGATCTTTATTGAAAAATTACTATGCACCAAGCACTTATGTAGACACTGGGGTAGAGCTGAAGGCAGAAGACAAAAATCCTAGTCTTCAAAGAACTTAAATTCTGTTTGAGAAAGTAGATGACAAGTAAGTCAGTTATATAATCCGATGGTATGATCAGTCAAGGGGTTGGGACAGGGTTTGTCAGATGTAAGAGGTAGTGGCTGCAAATTTATAGTTTTAACTTTTCATTTAGATAAGTTAACAAACTTCCATATTATGTTTTGGCAAAGCATTTATCCTAGGGATTGCAAGGGAAGAAATGATTTAGAAGTGAGAAGTTAGGTGTGGAGAGGCATAGAGGCAGGCAGGAAGGTCAAGGGCAAGTTGGAGCTGGGTCTGGCTTGTTACTCTGAGTCTAGTTGTGGTATTGTGGAAAAAACCACTGGATTTGAATCCATATGGTTTGGACTCTGCCAGTAACCTAATGTCACTTCAATTCTCTAAGCTTTGTTTCTCCTTCTGTATAGTAGCGTTAGAAATACCAAACTAATGAGTGTTTGATGGATTACTTGGCATAATATGAATAAAAATTTTATTAGTTGTGTAACACTGTACAATGTGAAAAGTTACAGACAGTGCCTGTGAAAATTGAATTTTCCTTCTTTTCAGTCCATCTACAGTTCTGATAGTAGCATTTAATTTTTTGTGACAACAAAGTCCTAAGTTAAATTCTAAATCACAAAGTATAATTAATGTAAGATACCCTGTAAGATGTACTATCCTAGGCACTGGGAGTGCAGTGGTGACCAATACTGTTCTTACCCCAGGAAGTTTTCTTTCTTCCTTGTTGAAGGCTGCCAGCATGAAAGATGGGAAACTCAGTTGTGGAGTAGGTAGTATAAATATACAGTGCTGGCCATACTCCTGCAACCTTGCCCTGTCTAGCAACCAGCCCTTCACTGAACCATGTTATCACTGAACCCTGATATTTCTCTTTGTCTTTCTCTTTGTCTGTCTCTATCATTTATTCCTTTGCAGCTGTATTACCTTCTGCCGAAGCACCCTTCCCTGCCATTTTTTTTAACAACCTCTAATTTCACATCCTCAACTAACATTTCCCCTCCTCCAGGAAGCCTTCCCTGATATTTTTCCCACTGTCAGAGTTACTGGACTGAATTGCATTTGATCCTTGTGAATCACCTTCACCAGAATGAGCTCCTTGAAGATAGGATTATATTTTGTGTCTCTTTGGGTCCTGGTGCTTAGTGCTGAAATTAGTATTAAATAAATGCTTGCTGACTGAAGAAATCATAACTATATGATTTATCTAAGAAAATATGTTTTATTTATCTTGTCTAAGAAAGTTTTCAACAGTGCTATATTTATGCATCTTTAATGAACTTAAACATAATCAAAGGCCTAGTGACTGAAGGGTGTATCAGAGAGAGACTGTAGAAGATAGTAATAAGGTTATATAATAATTATGAGAATATAATTCTAGATCCAGATTACATTGTAGCTCCTTCTATTCTTAGTGATTGGACATGGAAGCAAGTACTTTAATCTCTTTGTGACTCATTTTTCTCATCTGTAAAATGAGGATCATAATCATCCCTACACCTCATTGGGTTATTTTGAGAATTACATGAAATAATATATACAAAATATTTGACATTTCTTAGTACATAATAAATGCTCTTTAAATGTTAGCTTTTCTTCCCAAAATCAAATAGACTAACCCAGCATATCTATGGACAAGGCAGTTTGGGAGAAGTCTAGTGATCTCTTTAACTTCAACACTACTGAAAACAGACATTTCCTAAGTGCCTGCTATGAGCGAGGTACTGAGACAGTTGGATAAAACTTGGTGTCTGCTGTCTTTAGGAGTCTTTCCTTCTTGTTTTGAAAGTTTTTTCCTGCTGAAAGTCCTTGATATTCTAAGATTTTGGTCACACATCATATTAGCATCTCTCATAAGAGTTTCTTGTAAAAGTTTCAGTAGTTCACTATGTGATTACTCAACAAAGAGTTTTTTCTTCTGCATAAGGCTATAGCTACTGATGTATTTCTCGAAGGTGTCTGCAGGCTTTCCTAAGATCTCAATTTCAAGTTCTTTTACCTCAGGAAACCACTATCTGTTTCTATAATTTCGTCATTTTGAGAATATTCATTAAATGGTATCATATAGTATGTGAACTTTTAAGATTGGCTTTTTTCACTCAGCATGATGCCCTTATGATCCCTCCAAGTGTATCAATAGTTTATTCCTTTTTTTTTTTTTTTTTTTTTTTTTGCTGAGTAGTGTTACACTGTATGGATGTACTAGTTTGTTTATCCACTCTCCAGTTGAGAGACATTTGGATTGTTTGTACAGTTCGGTGATTACAAATATAGCTGCTTTAATCATTGTCATATAGGTTTTCATGTGAATGCAAGTTTTCATTTCTATAGTGTAAATGCCCAGGGATGGGATTGTGGGCTCATATATGTACATGTTTAATTTTATAAGGAAATTACTAGCCATTTTCCAGAGTGGCTATACCAATTTATATTCTCTTGAGCAATGTATGATAATTCCGTTTTCTCTGTATCTTTGCCAGCACTTGGTATTGTCACTATATTTGAGTGTAGCCATGCTAATAGGTGGGTAGTGTATCTTATCTGGGCTTTAACTTGCTTTTCCTTAGTGGCTAATGATGTTAATATCTTTTTATTTTGAGAGAGAGAGAGAGAGTGAGAGAGAGAGAGAGAGAGAGAGAGAGAGAGAGAGAGAGAGAGAGCCTCAAGCAGGCCCCACACTCAGTGTGGAGCCTGATGTTGGGCTCAATCCCACAACCCTGGGATCATGACCTGAGCCAAGATCAAGAGTTGGATGCTTAACTGACTGAGCCACTCAGGTGCCCCTGATTATCTTTTCATGTACTTGTTT
This sequence comes from Herpailurus yagouaroundi, assembly GCF_014898765.1. Classification (NCBI taxonomy): domain Eukaryota; kingdom Metazoa; phylum Chordata; class Mammalia; order Carnivora; family Felidae; genus Herpailurus; species Herpailurus yagouaroundi. Next base: position 526,298 of record NW_024420375.1, on the reverse strand, counting down.
GCCATCTGTATATTTTCTTTCATCAGGTGTCTGTTCAACTGTTTTGCCAATATCTAATTGGGTTGTTTGTTTTCTTACTTTATTATTATTATTATTATTATTATTATTAATGTTTATTTATTTTTGAGAGAGACAGAGAGACAGAGCACAAGTGGGGGAGGAGCAGTGAGTGATGGAGACACAGAATCTGAAGCAGGCTCCAGGCTCTGAGGTGTCAGCACAGAGCTCAACATGGGACTTGAACTCCTGAACTGTGAGATCATGACCTGAGCTGAAGTCAGATGCTTAACCTACCGAGCTACCCAGGTGGCCCTGTTTTCTAACTTTTGGTTTAGTAAATTCTTCATGTATTCTGGATATGAGTCCTTTATCAGATACGTAATTTGAAAATACTTTCTTCTACTCTGTGGCTTAATATTGAAAATTTTCTCATTAGAGTCTTCAACAGAGCAATAGTTTTTAGTTTTGGTGAAGCCCAATGTATTTACTTCCCTATGTATTGTGCTTATGGTGTCCAAGAACATGTCACATAACCCTAGATTACTAAAATTTTTATCTTATGTTTTCTTTTTTTTTTTTTTTAATTTTTTTTTCAATGTTTATTTATTTTTGGGACAGAGAGAGACAGAGCATGAACGGGCGAGGGGCAGAGAGAGAGGGAGACACAGAATCAGAAACAGGCTCCAGGCTCCGAGCCATCAGCCCAGAGCCCGACGCGGGGCTCGAACTCACGGACCGCGAGATCGTGACCTGGCTGAAGTCGGACGCTTAACCGACTGCGCCACCCAGGCGCCCCTATCTTATGTTTTCTTGTAGAAGTGTCATAGTTTTAGGGTATTTATTTATTTAGTAGACATCACACCCAGCATGAAGCCCAGTGTAGGGCTTGAACCCACAACCCTGAGATCAAGACTTGAGTTGAGATCGAGAGTCAGACACCCGACTGAGCTACCCAGGCACCCCCAGGTTTTACATTTAGATCTATGGTCTACTTTGAGTTCATTTTTGTATAAGGTGCAAGGTTTAGGTTAAAGTGGTTTGTTTGTTTTTGTCTATGGTATCTAATTGCTCCACAACATTTGTTGAAAAATCTCTGCTACTTATTAATTGTGACACCTTGGGAAATCATCTAACCTCTCATGGCCTCACTTTTCTTTCCTCAAAAATGGAGATGATAATAGGACCTAACCTCTAAGGATGAAGTGAGGATTCCAGACTCTGTGTGTAAACACCTAGCACACAGTAGATAGTAGTAGCCATTATTATTACTTACAGAGTTTCAAATTTTGGTATCTTACATTATGATTTACAAAATTTGATAACATATAATACACTGTCTCTTTTTAATCCCTCCCATGGATGTTGGAGAACATGGATCAGTGCTAAGACAGATTCTGGCAGATGGGTTCTACTGAGATGATGGCTGAAAGTACTTGTAGTGAGGAAACGACAGCAATTCCCAGTTGGGAGGGGCGCTGAGGCCAAGGCGAGTTCAGTGCAAGTCAAAAGTGTGTAGCCAAAAACAGGAAATAAGAAATGAAGTTAGATATTATGGCAATCAGAAAGAATTCAAGAATTTTCTTCTGAATAGGTAAGGGCAAATGGGGTTCTGGACTTTGAGTGTGTATAAAGCAGAATACTGAGATACACTGTTACTGAGTTGTGGCCTCACAGCCTTGTTTAAAGGTCTTGGCCTTGGCTTTTCACTTCAGGATGCTCTTTACTAGCTGTGTGGGGAGTCTTTTGCCTTCTCTTCTCTAAGCGAATTTAGTCCAAGACCGTGTTTTTCTGTGAACTCTCTTACTTTGGTGCCAACAGTGGGGTGATGTGCCAGGTACCCTCTGGGAAGTCTTTCTAAAACATTCTGCTTAGCAGATCTGAAAAGGCTGAAGAACCTTCTCAGGAAGCTGATTGTGCCTGTGGTAGGTCTTGGTCTGGAAGCTGTTTCGAAAGCTGGATACCACTGCCACTTTGTTGATTCCCACTATGCTCTCTGGCACTGCATACCTTGTTGGCTCCCCAGGAACTCTCCTTAGTGTCCCTGAGAAAGAGCTGGAAGCTTCAATGTTTTTGTTTGTTTGTTTGTTTGTTTGTTTGCTTTTTACTTCCTCTTTGACCTGTGTTCTGAGATCCTACATGAGTTAATCTTTTGTGATAGGCATGTGTAAGATACCTTGAAAGAAGTATACTGTTATTGGAAAAGTTATAATCACAATCAGTCAGACCAGAGATTCCTACCAGTCTGGTCAAGTGTGAAGGTTTATGGGCTAGGGGTGGTGTCATTGGAAACTGATAGTGTAATTGAAATTGCTTCTGAGTTGCAAGATATAGCAAAACAAATATGTTTTATAGCACAGTACTGAGTATCAACTTATTGTGGTGGTTTATGTGTAAGCCTCCAAGATAATAATGGCACCTGACTTCAGTCAGTCCTTTGCAAGTTTAGAAATCCTTGTGTTGTTCCCTATTTAAATTGATTCTTACAACAAGGATGAGAGAGGCAGTGCAGGGATTATTATTCATATTTTACAGATATGGAAGCTGTCAGGGACTTGGAGCTGCAGGGGGCTGGGATATCATCCATAGTGATCAAAAGCAGAGGCTCTGAGGCAGATTGCCTACTTCTTTTTTGAATTTCTGTATTCTGGTAAAATATATATAACATCAAATTTGTTATTTTGAACACTTGTAAGTATACAATACAGTGGCATTACATTAAAAATGTTGTATAACCATCACCACTGTTTCTAAATTATTTTCATCACCCCAAACAAAAACTCTGTAGCCATTAAACAACTCCCCATTAGACCTCCCCTCAGCCCCTGGTAACCTCTAATCTACTGTCTGTATGAATTTGCCTATTCTAGATACTTCATATAAGTAGAACAATATAATATTTGTCCTTTTTTGGCTGGGTTATTTCACTTAGCATAATGTTTTCAAGGTTCATTCATTTTGTAGCACGTATCAATCACTATGTCATTTCTTCCTATTGCCAAATACAGAATGTTCGTGGTGTATGTGTGTCTATGTGATATATATATATATACCACATATTGTTTATTCATTCATCTGTTGAGAGGCATTTAGGTTGCTTCTACACATTGACAACTATGAATAGTGCTATTATGAACATTTGTGAACAAGTTTTTGTTTGAATACTTGTTTTCATTCTTTTGGTATATACCTAGAGGTAGATTTGCTGGGTCATGTGGTAATTCCACGTTCAGCTTTTTTTAATGTTTATTTTATTTTTTGAGGGGGGTGCAGAGAAAGAGAGAATGAGCACAAGTGAGGGAGGGGCACAGAGAGAGAGGGAGACACAGAATCTGAAGCAGGCTCCAGGCTGTCAGCATAGAACCTCAACTGTGAGAGCTCATAAACTGTGAGATCATGACCTAAGGTGACGTCACACACTTAACTGAATGAGCCACCCAGGCTCCCCTTATATTTAGCTTTCTGAGGAACTTGCAAACTTTTCTACATCAATGGTACCACTTTACATTCCCACAAGCAATATACAAGGGTTCCAACTTCTCCATATCTTCAACACTTGCTACTTATTTTTTTTTTGTTGTTAAAAACCACATCCTAGTAGGTGTGAAGGGGATATATTATTATAGATTTTATTTTCATTTCTCTAATCACTAAGAATGAGCATCTTTTCATATGTTTATTGGCCATTTCTATATCTTCTTTGGAGAAACGTCTATTCAAGTCTTTTACCCATTTTTAAGTTGAGTTGTTTATCTTTTGTAAAAATGTTTATTTTTGAAAGAGAAAGACAGCATGTGTGTGGAAGCAGTGGAAAGGGCAGAGAGAGAGGGAGAGAGAGAAAACCAAGCAGGCTCCATGCCATCAGTCCAGAGCCTCATGTGGGGCTCGAACCCACAAACCATGAGATCATGACCTGAGCCAAAATCAAGAGTCAGACATTTAACCAAATGAGCCACCCAGTTGCCTCGTTGTTTATCTTTCTGTTGCTGAGCTGTAGGAGTTCTCTATGTTCTGGTTATTAACACTTATCAGATATATGACTTCCAAATATTTTCTCCCATTCTTTTTTTTAAAGTTTATTTATTTATTTTTAGGAAGACAGCGTGAGTAGGGGAGGGGCAGAGAGGGGGAGACAGAGAATCCCAAGCAGGTGCCGTGCTGTCAGCATGGAGCCTGATGCAGGTCTTGAAATCATGAAACTGAGATAAGACCTGAGCCAAAACCAAGAATCAGACACTTAACTGATCGAGCCACCCAGGGGCCCCCAAATATTTTCTCCCATTCTCTAGGCTATCTTTCACTTTCTTGATAACGTCCTTTGATGCACAAAAGTTTTTTTCAAAAAAAATTTTTTTAGGTTTATTTATTTTGAGAGATAGAGACAGAGGAGAGGCAGAGACAGAAGGAAAGAGAGAATCCCAGGCAGGCTCCATGCTGTCAGTGCGGAGCTTGATGCGGGGCTTGAACTCCCAAACTGTGAGATCATGACCTGAGCCCAAACCAAGAGACAGACGGTTAACTGACTGAACCACCCAGGTGCCCCAAAAGTTTTAAATTTTGATGAAATCAAATTGATCTATTTTTCTTTGTTGCTCATGATTTTGCTATATTTAAGAATTCAATGTCGGGGCGCCTGGGTGGCGCAGTCGGTTAAGCGTCTGACTTCAGCCAGGTCACGATCTCACGGTCCGTGAGTTCGAGCCCCGCGTCAGGCTCTGGGCTGATGGCTCAGAGCCTGGAGCCTGTTTCCAATTCTGTGTCTCCCTCTCTCTCTGCCCCTCCCCCGTTCATGCTCTGTCTCTCTCTGTCCCAAAAATAAATAAACGTTTAAAAAAAAAAAAAAAAAAAAAGAATTCAATGTCAAGTCCAAGGTCATGTTGCTCATGATTTTGTTATATCTAAGAATTCAATGTCAAGTCCAAGGTCATAAAGATTTACTCCCATGTTTTCCTCTAAGAGTTTTATGCTTTTATCTCTTATTTTAGGTTTTATTCACATGGAGTAAATTTTGGATGAGATGTGATGTAAAGGTCCAAATGCATTATTTTGCCTGTGGAAATACACTTGTCCCAGCCCCATTTGTTGAACAGATTGTTCTTTCTCCATTGAATGGATTTGGCATCTTTGTTAGTTTCTGACTTCAAGTCTATTTTGTGTGTGTGTGTGTGTGTGTGTGTGTGTGTGTGTGTGTGTGTGTGTATGTTTATTCTGTGTGTTAATCGTGTATCTACTTCATCTCTCTTTTGGTTACTGTTTGCAAGTAGTCTCTTTTTATGGCTGAATAATATTCCACTGTATTTATACATATACATATACATATACATATACATATACATATACACATACACATACACATACACATACACATACACATACATAGCAATTTACACATTCAACGCAATCCCTATCAAAATAACACCAACAC
>NW_024420375.1:493130-505876 GCF_014898765.1 Herpailurus yagouaroundi | reverse complement strand
TCCCTGGCAGGAACTGGTTCTCTTTGGGATTTTGGCTGGGGGATGGGCGGGGGAGATGGCGCTGGCAAGTGCCTTTGTTCCCCACCAAACTGAGCTCTGTCGTCAGGGGGCTCAGCAGCTCTCCTTCCCTTTGTCCTCCAGCCTTCCTGCTTTCTGAGCAGAGCTGTTAACTTATGACCTCCCAGACGCTAAGTCGCGCTTGCTGTCGGAACACAGTCCGTCAGGCCCCTCCGCTTTTTGCAAGCCAGACTCGGGGGCTCTGCTTGGCCGGCGAGCTGCCCCTCCGCCCCGGCTCCCTCCCGCCAGTCCGTGGAAAGCACACCGCCTCGCCGCCCTTCCTACCCTCTTCCGTGGGCCTCTCGTCTGCGCTTGGCTCCGGAGACTCCATTCTGCTAATCCTCTGGCGGTTTTCTGGGTTATTTAGGCAGGTGTAGGTGGAATCTAAGTGATCAGCAGGACGCGCGGTGAGCCCAGCGTCCTCCTACGCCGCCATCTTCCCTCTCCTCTCTGTCTTTCACTTTCTTGATGATGTTCTTTGGTACACAAAAGTTTTAAATTTTAATGAAATGCAATGTATCTTTTTTTCTTTGTTGCTCCTGATTTTTTTGTTATATCTAAGAATTCATTGTCAAGTCCAAGATCATGAAGATTTACCCCCATATTTTCTTCTAAGAGTTTTATGATTTTAGCTCTTATTTCAGGTTTTATTCATTTGGAGTAAATTTTGGATGTGACACGATATAAAGGTCCAAATGCATTATTTTGCCTGTGGAAATAAACTTGTTGCAGCCCCATTTGTTGAACAGACTGTTCTTTCTCCACTGAATGGATTTGGCATCTTTGTCAGTTCCTGAATTGAAGTTAATTTTGTGTGTTAGTATATCTACCTCACCTCCCTTTTGGTTACTGTGTATATACATACATATATATACACACACCATCTTTATTCATCCATCAATGGGCACTTAGGTTGTTTCCATATCTTAGCTATTTTAAGTAATGTTGCAATGAACATAAGCGTGCAGATTTCTTTTTGAGTTATATTTTTCATTTTTTTCAGATAAATACCCAGAATGGGAATTGCTAGAGTATATGGTAGTTCTATTTTTAATCTTTTGAGAAACCTCCATTTTGTTTTCCATAGTGGCTGTACCATTTTATGGCCCCACAAACATTGCATAAGACTTTCCATTTTCTTCACATCCTTGCCACCATTTATTTCTTGTCTTTTTGATACTAGCATTCTAACAGTTATGAGGTGATATCTCATTGTAGTTTTGATTTGCATTTCCCTAATGACTAGTGATGTTGAACATGTTTTCATGTGTCTGTTGGCCATCTGTAGGTCTTCTTTGGAAAATAGTCTATTCAGATTCTCTGCCCATTTTTTAATCAGATGTTTGGCTTTTTGTTTGTTAGTTTGCTATTTAGTTGTATGAGTTCTTAATTTTTTTGGATATTAAACTCTTATCAGATATATGATTGGCAATTATTCCCTCCCATTCAGTAGGTTGCCTTTTCATTTTGTTGATTTCTTTTGCTGTTCAGAAGCTTTTTGTCTGATGTAGTTGTATTTGTTTATTTTTCTTTTGTTGCCTTTGTTTTTGGAGTTAGATCCCAAAAAAAAGTCATTGCCAAGACTGATGTCAAGGAGCTTATAAGTCTATATTTTCTTCAGGGGGTTTAATGGTTTTAGGTCTTACATTCAAGTCTTTCATCCATTTTGAGTTAATTTTTGCGTATGATGTTAAGATAGTAGTAGTCTTGTTCCATTCTTTTGCATGTGTCTGTCCAGTTTTCCCAGTACCATTTATTGAAGAGATTTTCCTTTCCCTATTATATATTATTGCCTCCTTTGTTGTGAATTAATTTGACCATATATATGGGTTTATTTCTGGGCTCTCTATTCAGTACCATTGATTTGTGTGTCTTTTTTTATTCCAATACCATACTGTTTTGATTACTATTTGCATGGAATAGCTTTTTCTATCTTTTATTTTTTGGATGTGTTGGAGAAGTGAATAAAGTATGACAAATATGGCTGACAGGTCTAAAACAGACTCTGGTCTCTAGCTCAGAGACCCCTCCTCTGAGTTCTTCTTCCTTTGTTTGCTGTATGTGCGAAAACCTCCACAGATATGGAAGCTGATGACTATAAATTACCCTCCTGACTTGCATTCCGCACTCAGACCTTTGGAGAAACAGTCTTCTCTGAGCTCGCCATTGTTAAATGAATCTCCCATCCACCAAGATCTCCGAGTGCTGCTTGGTTTTTCCGCCGGTGTTCCAGCCTGGTTCTGTAACATACTTGGTTCCCTGACCGGGAAACCCAACCGCACTGGCCCATTGTTGCCACCAGTTTGGGAGAACGGTGAGGTGGTGAAGGAGCAAAGGATCGCAAGGGAGAAGGCACGCCCTGCCTGAATTTCAGCAGTCTTCTCGGTTGCCTCGGGCCGGCCTGCTCCATGGTTTCCACAGGACTCAAAGAGACCTGGTAGGTGAGGACCTGGACCCGACGTCGGAACCGGTAAGGCCAGGGCCCCAAAGAAGTCAGGCCCACCCAAAAGGGTGGAAGGGAGACCTGATCAATCCCCAGAGGCCTTAATAGGTCTCACAGGTAGAAAATTTTGTGGGAGGGAATGTAATAGACTCTGGTGTGTGTGTGTGTGTGTGTGTGTGTGTGTGAGAGAGAGAGAGAGAGAGAGAGAGAGAGAGAGAGAGAGAGAGAGAATGTGCGGCTTGGCCAGGCTTGCCAGTCAAGTTCGAGTTTGTGGCTCCATAGACAGGCACCCTTAAGGTCCCCAAAAGTCATGTGTTGTGGTGAGAGTATAAGGTCTAGGGTGGTATCGGATCAGATTCTGATTGCAAGTCACAAAGCTGAGTCCACTATGGCCAAACCTCACCTAAAGTTTCCCTCGAGAATGCGACCAGAGGGGTATCTGATTGGTCCTCTCATCCAAGGGGATACCCTCCCTTTGTCTGTCTTTGCGACACTGAACACAAGAAAGAAATTAATAATGGGATCAAAACAGAGTAAGCCTATGATTTTACAGGTCATGCTCAGAAATTTTAAAAAGGGATTTTCAGGCGATTACATGGTGAAAATGACACCCAGGAAGTTAAGGACCTTTTGTGAACTAAAATGGCCCATATTTAATGTAGGATGGCCCCCAGAAGGGATATTAGATCCTCAAATAGTGCAGCGGGTTTGGCTAATAGTCACTAGGAACCCAGGCCACCCTGATCAATTTCCATACATTGACTCCTGGCTTGAAATTGCCCAAAATCCCCCTCTTTGGGTGCAATTCATTGTTAGCAAACTGAGCCAGGTTTTAGCCACTTTATCTGGAGGCTCACCCAAGGAGGCAAAGAAGCGACCCACTGCTCCTCTAATATTTAAAGGAGACACGGAGGAAGATATTGTCTTTCCATCTCATTATGACTCGCCAAGCTCCCTCCCAGCTCCCCCTGAGCTTGAAACTCCTGCCCCGTCTGTCTCTCTGCTGCCGCCACCTCAGTTGCTGAGGTGGCCGCTGCAGTAGGCGCCACCCATCTTCCAGCCCCTATCTCACCCGGAGACCCTCCCCAACACGAGCCAGCCACCAGACTGTGCCCCAGACCCAGATCTAACACTCTACAAATGCCTGTAAGGGAGACGAGGGAGCCTGAAAGGTAGAATGAGGACAGAATAGTCCAGCCCACCTGTTCCATGATGTATTATCAACCTTTCTCTACAACTGACCTCAACTGGAAACAGAACACTTCAGAATACTCTGAAAAGCCATAAGCAATGGTCAACTGGATGGAGTCCCTCTTCCAGACCCACCGACTGACTTGGGAAGATTGTCAACAGTTATTCCATACTCTGTTTAATACAGAAGAAAGAAGAGGAATGAGAGAAATACAACAGTATCTAGAAGATCACGCACCTCCAGGGATCAATGACCCTGCTGTCTGGGCTCAAGCTGCCGTGCCTGTAGAATGCCCAACATAGGATTTCACCACAGAGGGACAGGCCCACATCCAATGATACCAGGAAGCCCTCCTTCGGGGAGTCTGAACTGGAGCCAAAAAGCCCATGGACATGACTAAAATACTGTCAGTCACACAGCACCCTGGGGAGTCTCCCGGAGACTATTATGAAAGATTATGTGAAGCATACCATGTATACACCCGGTTAGACCCCGAGGTACCAGAAAGTCAATAGATGGTAAATACCTCTTTTGTGGCACAGGCTGCCCCAGATATCAGAAGAAAACTCCAGCAGTTGGAGGCTTTGCCGGGATGAATATCACTCAGCTGATAGAGGTCGCCAATAAAGTTTTCATGAACAGAGAAGTCGCAGCCAAAAGAGAAGTGGAGAGAAGACTAAAAAAGAAGGCCACCCTTCTCACAGCAGCACTATAAGAAACAGTTGCTGCGAAGATGGGAAGAACCCAACCACCAAAAGGGGGGAAGCCCAGAGCCCCCTTAGCAAGGGACCAATGTCTGTACTGCAAAGAGAAGGGACACTGGGAGAATGAATGTCCGAATCGGAAGGGGCCCTCAAAACCCAGCTGATACTGGGAGGAACCTCAAGGTGAGAACCTTGTTGGTCTGGCTGGGGTAGAATCGGACTGAGGGGGACCAGGCTCTTTCTCTCTTGGCCCCCATGAGCCCACGTTCGAAATGAAGGTAGGGGGCTGAACAATTACTTTCATGATTGACACTGGGGCTGAATACTCCGTTGTTACTTCCCCGGTGGCTCTCTTAAGCCAAAAGACAGCAACCATACTTGAGGCTACTGGGACACAGATGATTGCAGTACCCCTTCTGTCAAGCTCGACAATGTGAACTTGGGGGTCACAAGGTCTGGCATGAGTTCCTCTAGTTACCTGACTGCCCGATTCCTCTCCTGGGATGGGTTCTGCTCTCCAAACTTGGGGCCCAGATAACTTTTGAACCCACTGGACACACTAGCCTCCAGTTAAACCCAAGGCAGAAGGAAACCCTGGTCTTGGTGATTATCCTGCCAGGGGAAGAAGAATGGGGACTATTCTGTGCCCAGGTCTTACCCTGTAGCCCCTCAGAATTCAGGCTTACATTCCCCTCCATATGGGCTGAAGATAACCCACCTGGACTAGCTTGGAATTGGGCCCCCATCATTGTTGACCTGCTCCCTGGAGCCCAACCTCAGAGAGAAGTACCCCCTTCCACTTGAGGCTAGAATGGCCTTGAGGCTAGAATACAAGAGCACCTGATGAAGCTCAGAGAAGCAGGTATTCTAATTGAGTGCCAATCAGCTTGGAATACCTCGCTCTTGCCAGTCAAGAAGCCAGGAGGAGGAGGGGTGCCTGGGTGGCTCAGTCGGTTAAGCATCCTACTTGGACTCAAGTCATGATCTCATGGTCCATGAGTTCGAGCCCTGCATTGGGCTCTGTGCTGACAGCTCAGAGCCTGGAGCCTGCTTCAGATTCTGTGTCTCTCTCTGTCTCTGCCCCTCCCCTGTTCATGCTCTGTCTCTCTCTGTCTCAAAAAAAAGTAAAACATTAAAAAAAAAAAAAAGAAGCCAGGAGGAGGATACTAACCAGTACACGATTTGAGGGCCATTAACAAAGTGACTGTTTCCTTACACCCAGTGGTTCCGAACTCGTATACTCTCCTCAGCCAAATTCCGGGGTCAACCAGATGGTTTACATGCCTCGACCTAAAGGATGCTTTCTTCTGCCTCTGCCTGGCTCCTCTAAATCAACCATTGTTTGACTTTGAATGGACTGAGCTCATTACATGGCGCCAGATGCAGATGACCTGGACACGACTTCCCCAAGGTTTCAAGAACTCGCCCACTCTTTTTGGGGAAGCACTAGCTGCAGACCTCACTGATGCTCCGAGGGAAACCACAGGGTGTGTGTGCCCTCCAATATGTAGATGACCTCCTCCTTGCCAGTGACACCCAAGAAGACTATATGAAAGGTACCAAGGCCCTCCTGCAGTTCCTATCCTACTCGGGGTACTGGGCCTCTTGGAAAAAGGCACAGATTTGTCAGCAGCAGGGCTGATACTTAGGCTTCCTCCTCACAAAAGGAAAAAGAACTAGGACTGGAAAGGAAGAAAGTTATCACCACATTGCTACAGCCCCAAACAAAACAAGGCTTGCATGAATTTTTAGGGGCTGCAGGGTTCTGTCACAGTTGGATTCCCAGATTATCAGCCATAGTGAGGCCCCTCTATGAGCTGTTGGGAGGGCCAGACCGGGAGCCCCTCGCATAGACTGAGGAAGCAAGGGCTGCTCTCATAGAAATAAAGTTGGATCTGGGACAAGCCCCAGCCCTGGGTTTGCCTGACATAGAAAGGCCCTTTAACTTCTTCGTACATGAAAAGGCAAAAATAGCCCTTGGAGTGCTCCTTCAGAGTATGGGGCCTTGGCAATGGCCAGTGGCCTACCTGTCAAAAAAACTTGATCCTGTGGTTGTAGGATGGCCACCGTGCCTCAGAGCGCTGGCAGCCACAGTCCTGCTCATCAAGGAGGCAGACAAATTCACTCTGGGACAAACACTTAATGTTAAGGTCCCACATATGGTCATGTCCCTCATGAGCACCCAAGGATATCGTTTCCTCGCCAATTCTCTGCTGACACAATACCAAGGCCTTCTCTGTGAAAATCCAGTGGTCATTCTCGAAACAGTAAGAACACTAAACCCGGCCACCTTCCTTCCCACGGAGGAGGGAGAACCTGACCATGACCGTTCCGAAGTAGTGGATGAAGTCTACGCCAGCTGCCCAGACCTCTAAGACCAGGCTATAACAAGCCTGGAGATCACCCTGTTCAGCAGTGGGAGCAACTATTTACAAGAGGGCAGCTGAAGAGCAGGATATGTGGTAACCACAACCACCGAAGTTCTGGAAGCCAAGGCCTTGCCAGGAGGATGGTGGGCACAACAAGCTAAACTGTAAGCCTTAACCCGAGCCCTCATCCTTAGCAAGGGTAAATGAGTTAACTTTACACTGATTCCCAGTATGCCTTTGCTACTGTGCATGTACACAGGGCCATCTATAAAGAAAGAGGCCTCCTTACTGCTGCAGGTAAAACTATCAAAAACAAGGAAAGAATACTAAAGCTTCTTGAGGCCGTATGGCTGCCAGACAAGGTCGCTATTCTACACTGTAAAGGACATCAGAAAGGAGATGACCCCATAACTCAAGGAAATCACCTGGCCAACAGAACACCCAGAGCGGCAGCCTGTGGTGACCCAGGTGAAGCTCCTACTTACACTGTGACTCTTGCGTCCCAGAGGGAAGCCTCCCCGCCCCTGTACACAAATGAAGAAAGAAGTTGGGCCTCGACAGAAGGGGGCAGACTAAGCAAAGAGGGTTGATGGGTCATGCCAAATGGACACATCTTTGTCCCCTTGTCTATGGGAAAGCACCCAGTGAAGGAATATCAACTCACACACTTAGGGAAAACTGCACTAGAGGCCCTCCTCAAAAAGAACTACTGTATCAGCCAGCTGCTGGCATTATGCCGAGCTGTCAGTGAACAATGTGTAACGTGTGCCAAAAATAATGCTTGGTCTGCCTCATGGCCCCTGCCTGGCACACAAAGGATGGGAGCCACCCCTTTCGAAGACAGAGGTGGACTTTACCAACATACAACCAAATAAAGGATTCAGGTACCTTCTTGTAATAATCTGCACATATTCAGGATGGGTAGAAGCATTCCCGACCAGAACGGAATGAAGTTGCAAGGTGGCCAAAGCCCTTCTATGGGAGATTGTGCCTCGGTTTGGTCTATCCTTAACCATACACAGTGATAATGGACCTGCATTTGTGGCAGACATTGTACAAACCCTGACCAGGTCCCTCAACATTACCTGGAAACTACACACTGCTAACCTACCCCAGAGCTCAGGGAAAGTAGAGCAGATAAATCGCACCCTCAGGGAAACCCTGGCTAAGTTCCACCAAGAGACTAACCTCCATGGCCAGATTTACTACCACTGGCCCTCCTGCATACCCGATGCATGTGTGGGGCATTGGGATTCTCCCCTTTTGAGGTATTATATGGGCGACCCCCTCATGTTTAGGAAAACTCCCAGGAGACCTACACCAGATTGGAGACAAGGGAATAAGAGAACAGCTCCAGACCTTGGGGGTAGTCCTAAATAAGTTACAGAGATATACCATAGAGAGGGCCCCAATTTCCTTAGGGACCCCCGTTCACCCCTTTCAACCAGGAGACTCTGTGTGGGTCAAAGTTTGGAAGAGGGAACCTCTTAAACCACGGTGGCCTGGGCCTCATATTGTTATTCTAACAATTCCTACAGCTCTTAAAGTTTCAGGTATTACCCCATGGGTCCATCACTCCAGAGTTAAGAAGGCCAGCTCAGAAGAACCCACAACCTTGCAAAGTGATCCAGATCCAGTCAACCTGCTTAAACTGACCCTCAAAAGGGAAACTGGTCCCTGAGACCTCCAGCCCTGCTCCAGACACACCCCAGAAACTGGCTGGCTTCCACACGGCAGAAGCTCAAGGAATCAATGCATGAACCTAGCCCAGGGGTTTGGATGCAACTCTGCCAGCCCTTGCTCCTTACTGGTGTCATAGCCCTGATCTTATTTCTTACTGTTGGGCTGATAGAGACTGCACCAACAAGCTGGACATGGGACAAAAAATGCATGCTGGGTTTCACATACCACCTATGGATGGGAGGATTGTTAAGTATTGCCTATATATTATGATAACCTCTCTTACCCTCACAACTGCCGCTTACCCACCTTGCCCCTAGGATTGCTATATGACAATAAGGGGGTCAAGGGCGTTCAGCGCCTTCACCCCCCTCCACAAAGATTGCTACAAGGGAAAAACACCCACTCTCTGTGAGTCACCCAGTGCCCCAAGGACTAAGTATTGGACCATAGAGATAACCCAAAATGTCAGGAACCCATGTCACAACAAGAGCCTCCAGAGAGGGAAATGAGCTTGTTACACTTACCTTCCTCAATGGGAGGTCTCAGATGGGGGAGTGGTGCAATACAGGGTCCTTCAAAAAGTTATAAAGGATACCCAGGATAGGGTAATACAAGTCATAAAGGCGACCACTCCCCCTGCAGCCTGCCAAGGTTTGAGCCTTTCAGCCCTCAATCGGATGCTTACCAATTCCCCACTCCAGCATTGGGCCAACACTACTCTACGAGTCCTCCATAAAATAGACAATCACACCCAAACCTGCTGGATGTGCTTGCCCCTCAGATGTAGGGCTTACTTAGCCACTCCCATCCCTTTGACCTGGGAGGCTCCTGAAAATCTCAAAACTAACACCTCTGTCTTAATTGGACCCCTGGCCACTGGGGTCCGTCTCACAAATGCCGACAGTTTAATCTGTACAGTCCCTGAAGGTATGAACAGCACCTCTCTATGCAGAAGAAATATAACCTTAAAGAGGAATGCAACCCTGTGTTCAACCCCTGGGTTGTTCTATCTGTGTTCTAATTTGGCCTACTGATGCTTAGAGGCCAACTGGACTGAGATATGTTATTCTGTCTTCCTAACCCCTGAGATATCTGTATACACTGAAAATCAGCTCCTAACAGCTTTAGCCCCAAGTCCTGGGCTAAACAGGCAGTCCTGCTACCCGTTCTGATAGGAGCAGGAATTGCGACAGGAATAGGAACTGCAATAGGGGGCATAGGTTCATCCATAGGACTATACCATAGACTATCTCAAGAAATAAATGAAGACAAGGAACAGGTGGCAGATTCTCTGGTAATCTTACAAAGCCAAATAAACTCTCTGGTGGCAGTGACCCTCCAAAATAGGCGAGCCCTTGACCTCCTCACTTCAGAAAAAGGAGGGACTTGCATCTTTCTGGGGAAACCGGAACCAGTCAGGAATAGTTACAACTAAGGTTAAGGAACTCAAGGAAAGAATTCAACGTAGACAACAGGAAAGTATCAATCAATGGAAAGGATGGGATCACACGGATTGGGCATCCTGGCTTCCTGCCCTGGCGGGGCTCCTCCTCTCCATAATTTTACTTTTATCCATCGGCTCCTTTATACTGAATGCCGTGGTATGTTTTATTGAAAACACTGTTGCTCCCCAAACTACTGCACGTACCTTAGCCTTCCTAGAATACCAACCTATCAAACTGAAAGGTGATGCCTACTAGAAGTTTTTTTTTTTTTTAATTATTTTTTTCAGCGTTTATTTATTTTTGGGACAGAGAGAGACAGAGCATGAATGGGGGAGGGGCAGAGAGGGAGGGAGACACAGAATCGGAAACAGGCTCCAGGCTCTGAGCCATCAGCCCAGAGCCCGACGCGGGGCTCGAACTCACGGACCGCGAGATCGTGACCTGGCTGAAGTCGGACGCTTAACCGACTGCGCCACCCAGGCGCCCCTAAAAGTTTTTTTAAAAGGCATCAAAGGGGGCAATGTCGGAGAAGTGATTATGCCAAAGATGGCCGATAGGGCTAAAACCGACTCTGGTCTCTAGCTTAGAGACCCCTCCTCCAGGTTCTTCTTCCTTTGTTTGCTGTGCGCGCAAAAAACCCCACAGATACGGAAATTGATGACTATAAATTACCCTCCCCACTTGCATTGGGCACTCAAACCTTTGGAGAAAGTCTCCTCTGAGCCCACCGGTGTTAAATAAATCTCCGAGAGGCACCTGGGTGGCTCAGTCAGTTAGGTGTCCAACTTCAGCTCAGGTCATGATCTTGTGGTTTGTGAGTTTGAGCCCCTCATTGGGCTCTGTGCAGACAGCTCAGAGCCTGGAGCCTCTTTCAGATTCTGTGTCCCTCTCTCTCTGATCCTCCCCCATTCATGCTGTCTCTCTCTGTCTCAAAGATTAATAAACATTAAACAAAAATTTTTTTAATAAAAAATAAATAAAAGTTTAAAAAATTAAAAAAAATCTCCAATCCACCAAGATCTCCGAGTGCCGCTTGGTTTTTCTGCCAGCGTTCCAGCCTGGTTCCGTGACAGATGTATTTCTTTTTTTGGATCTAAAGTGAGTTTATTGTAGATAGCATTTAGTTGGATCCTGTTTTTTAATCCATTCTATGGATAAAAATCTATGGGTTAAAAATCTATGGGATTATTTAATTATATGGATCCATTCTGTGGATTCTGCCTTTTTATTGGAGTGTTTAATCTATTTACATTTAAAGTAATTGTTGATAGGTAAGGACTTACTTCTGCCATTTTTCTGTTTTCTGTATATCCTGTACTTTTTTCTCTTTCATTTCCCATTACTGCTTTCTTTTGTGTTTAGTTGAGTTTTTTGTAGTGACCATTTTTATTCCCATCTCATTTCCTTCTACGTATACTTTAGAAATATTTTATTTGTGGATATCTTGGGGATTATGGTTAACATCCTTAATTTATAGCAAACAAGTTTGAATTGATACAAACCTAGTTCCAATAGCATACAAACCTCGGCTTCTTTATAGCTCTGTCTCTCACCTGTGGATTGTCACAATTACATCTGTATACACCATGTGTCTAAGAACATAGATATGTAATTCTTTGTATGCATTTGTCTTTTAAATCATGTAGGAAATTAAAAAGTTGGGTTACAAGCCAAAAATAAAATAATGTTAGCTTTTATATTTGCATATATAGTTACCTTTACAGGAGATCTTTGTATCTTCATATGATTTTGAGTTACTTTCTAGTGTCCTTTTATTTCAACCTAAGGAGTCCATTTAGCATGCCTTGTAGGGGAAGTGTACTGGTAATGAACTCCCTCAGTTTTTCTTTACCTAGGAATGTCTTATTTTCTCCTTCATTTTGAAGGATAGTTTTGCCAAATGTAGAATTCTTGGTTTTGGTTTTCTTTTTGTTTTAACACTTTGTGTCCTCTCACTGTCTTCTGGTCTCAATGTTTTCTGAAGGTAAATTGGCTATTAATTATAAATGAGGACCCCTTTTACTTGACAAGTCACTTCTCTCTTGCTGCTTTCAAGGTCTTCCCTTTATCTTTGGCTTTTGGAAGTTTAATTACAAGGTGTCTCAGTGTGAGCCTCTGAGTTTGTCCTCCTTGAAGTTTGTTCAGCTTCTTGGATGTATAGATTTTTATCTTTCATCAAGTTTGGCATGTTTTTTGGTACTATTTCTTTAAATATTCTTTCTGCCCCTTATTCTCTGTTCACTTTCTAGAAGTCCTATAGTGTATATTCTTGTCCACTTGATAGTGTCCCCTAGGTCTCTTAGACTCTATTCAGTCTTTAATTTTGATATCTTTAATGATATTCTCATTTTGTTTGTAGATCATATTCCTGATGTTTTTAGTTCTCTGTGTTTTCCTTTAGCTCTTTCAGCATATTTAATAAAGTTATTGTTTTTAGGTCTTTGGTAAGTCTAATATGTGGACACCCTTAGGGACAGTTTCTGACAATTTATTTTGTTCCTTTGGACAGTAGTTTCCTGTTTCTCATATACATTGTGATTTTGTTGTTGAAAAGTGAACATTTGAATATTATAAGTGGTAACTCTGGAAATTAGATCTTCTACCACAGGATTTTCTTCTCTCTCTTTTTTTTTAAAGCTATTTTGGCAAAGACTAAATCCTTTGTCCTTTTCCTGTGGGGTCACTGATGTCTCTGTCCCTTAGCTTGTGTACAACTAGGATTTTGACACAGATCTTGAATGCCAAAGCTAAAAACAAATAAACACCTCTCCCAATCTTTCTTGATTGGACTTGTGCTTAGGCCATCCTTGAACAATTAGCCAGGCTTGGGCTTACTAGCAATTGGCCCAAGGT
>NW_024420375.1:455630-490630 GCF_014898765.1 Herpailurus yagouaroundi | reverse complement strand
TAACCCTTTATCTGACATGTCACTTGCAAGTATCTTCTCCCATTTCGTCAGTTGCCTTTTAGTTTTGCTGATTGTTTCCTTTGCCGTGCAGAAGCATTTTATTTTGATGAGGTCCCGATTGTTCATTTTTGCTTTTCTTTCCCTTGCCTCTGGAGATGTGTTGAGTAAGAAGTTGTTGTGGCCAAAATCAAAGAGGTTTTTGCCTGCTTTCTCCTCGAGGATCTTGATGGCTTCCTGTCTTACAGTTAGGTCTTTCATCCATTTTGAGTTTATTTTTGTGTATGGTGTAAGAGTGGTCCAGGTTCATTTTTCTGCATGTCGCTGTCCAGTTTTACTAGCACCACTTGCTGAAGACACTGGCTTTATTCCATTGGATATTCTTTCCTGCTTTGTCAAAGATTAGTTGGCCATATGTTTGTGGGTCCATTTCCTGTTTTTGTGCCAGCACCATACTGTTTTGATGATTACAGCTTTGTAATACAGTTTGAAGTCCATGTATCGCATCTTCTTTATCCATTCATCAATAGATGGACTTTTGGGCTGGTTCCATTGTTGGGAAAATAAGTAAATTTATGTACCATAACATGGCCACCTGGATTAACATAAGCTCTAGTTCCTAGCTTAGAGACCCCTCTTCCGGGTTCTTCTTTCTGCCCCGCTTGCCATGCATGCCAAATTACTACTAATGTGGAATGTGGAAGTAACAGACGATAAATTGTCCACCATGCTTGTCCTCAGGACTCAGATCTCTGGAGAAGGATCTCCTGTGAGCCCGCCAATGTAAAATAAAACTCCAATTCACCAAGATCTCTGAGTGCTGCTTGGTTTTTCCGCCAGTGATCCAGCCTGGTTCTGTAACATATTTGGTTCCCTGACTGGGAAACCCAACTGTGCTGGCCCATTGTTGCCACCGGTTGGCAGAATGGTGAGGCAGTGTGGGGACAAGGAATCGCTATGGAGAAGGCATGCTCTGCCTGATTTTTGGCAGTCTCCCACTTGGTTGTCTCAGGCCAGCCCCGCTCTGCCGTTCCTGACAGACTCAAGGGGACTTGGCAGATGAGGACCTGGACCCGACGTCAGATCTGGTAAGGCCAAGGCCCCAATCTAGTCAGGCCTACTTGCAAGAGTGGAAGGGGGACCTGATTACTCCCTGGAGACTTCAGAGGTCTCACAGGTATGGGGCCCCAATTCAGTCCAGCCAACCCATAACTGTGGAAGGGGGACCTGATAACTCCCCAGAGACCTCAGAGGTCTCACAGGTAGAAATTCTGTGGGAGGGAATGTAATAACCTCTTGTGTGTATGTGAGTTGGAATGTGCGACTTAGTCTGGTGCATCTGCCAAGTTCCATTCTGTGGCTCCACGGGCAGGCACCCTTAAGTTTCCCAAAAGCCCACGGAGTCTGAATGGGCCCATCTGTGATTCTGTGTTGAATGGCCTATGGTCTGTGGCGGCATCAGAATAGTTTCCAATTGTAAGTCATAAAGCTGAGACTGCTATGGCTAAGCATCACCTAAGTTCCTTCAGGACATGGCCAGACGGGCATCTGACTGGTCTCATCATTAGAGTTGGCACCCCTACCCCTCTGTCTTTGTGACTCTGTCTCACGGGAACATTATGGAGTCAGGACAGAGCAAAGAAGGGGTTTTTGGGAAACTATGGAATTAAGATATCCCCTGGCAAGTTAAGGACCCTATGTGAGTTAGAATGGACCACTTTTGGTGTAGGATGGCCCTCGGAGGGAACCTTAGATGTCCCAATGGTCTGCTGTGTCTGGCGTGTTGTCACCAGAGACCCAGGTCACCCCTATAAATTCCCATATATTGACTCCTGGTTAGAGATTGCCCAAACCCTTCCCCCTTGGGCATGATTTACCTGCAACAAACAGGGACAGGCTAGGGTCTTAGTCGCCTCAACAAAGCAGCCCAAGAAAGGCCAACAGAAGTCCTGACCTCCACAAATTCTCGCCGTTGACCTGGAGGAAGAACCAATCTTGCCCCCACCATATGAACCCCCCCAGTTCCTGATACTCTGCCACCTTCGGTTTCCTCACCACCTCCAGACTCGGCAGATCCTCTGTCCCCTGGACCAGTGGCCAGGTTGTGCCTTCGCTCAGGTGCAGGCACTCTCCAGATGCAGGTCCACACCTGCTGGTACCAAGAGGCTCTCCTTTGGGGGGTCCAAGCAGGGGCTAAGAAGCCCATGAATATGCCCAACAGCAAGAGGAATCCCTGGGGGATTATTATGAGAGGCTATGTAAGGCTTACACCTCCTTTGATCCCAAGGCACAAGAGAGCCATGACAAAAGGATGGGGGAGGTGCAACTGCCAAAAGCGGGGAGGCCCAGAACCTCCTTAGCAAGGGGTCATTGAGCCTACTGCAAAAAGAAAGGGCATTAAGGGGATAAATGTCACAACCAGGGAAAGTCCCAGAAACCCAGCCAATATCGGGAGGAACCTTGAGAAGGGGACCTTATTAGTCTGGCTGAGATAGAATCAGACTGAGGGGGATGCTGACTCTCTCTCTCTCTCTGTTCCTCTGCCTAATAGATGTGAGGGCTTCTCCCTCATTCATTTCCTGGGTTAACGGCTATAATTGGAGCCAACTGTGTTTAGTCTACCGCAGGACAGGGACTTTAAGGAATATTCCCAAGCAGTTGCTGAAACTCCATTTGTTTTGAGGAAATTCCCCTTCTTCTCTGTCCTGATATGGACTCCATATTTCCACTTTGGTGGTAAAAACATGGCACCTGCTCCTCTGTCTGAGCTGGTTTTGAATCCAGTTTTCCTTCTCTGCCTTCTGCTGGCACCTTGCCTCTTCTGCCTTCCTTTCCCCCTCCTGTTTCTGCACCAACTTGGGTATGGTCTATATAACTGGTTCCTATACCATCCTCAGTGCCTCAGGCACCATTGGCTCCTTCCCCCCCACCCTCAAGGTCAAGGGGTGAAGAGCACCCCCTTGGGCCACCCACTTCAGATACCCCCACTGGTGTCCTAGGTGAAAACTGACAATGGAGAAAAATTGATTTTAAGCGGATACAGATGAAACATATTCAGTGTTTGAACTATTTATGTTTGTTGGACCTGTCTCTAAAGTTATCAGCACTCTACCAAAGTTGACCAAAGGTCAAATAAGCTCATGTTATCTCTGTTGCAGTTTGTTTGCAAAAAGATGACTTAAAATGGTAGTTAATTTTATCTGTCTCAGAGTTTTCATGGGTAATTCAATTTTATCTGTCTCAGAGTTTTCATGGGTAATTCTTAAGATAGCTTTCAAGATCTTTGGTAACCTGAAACTTTAAAGTTTTGATTGCATGATAAATAAGATTAAATTCATTGGACATCTAGGTCTTTTCCAAATAGGATGGAGTGCTAAAGCTTTGATTACTGAACATAGGTTTGTGTTTTTAACTTCTTATTGCAGAGAAACTAAGGCTATTTGGACCTATTGGAAAACATGCTTTGTGCTTAATTGGTTCATGAATTTACCAGCTAAAAAAATTCTGGTGTAAACACCTCTCAGTTGGTTACTAAGTCCTCAATAGGAGACTAAGGTTTCCTAAGAGTTAAAATTCTGCTAAGTGTACTTAAGACTGGAAATAAGGAAAGCAACCCTGTATGTAGGAAAGTAGGAGGTATGTAAGAAAGATATAAGTAAAAAAAAAAAAAAAAAAAGAAAAAAATATATATGTAATTGAAATACATATTTGTTGAGGGTAAAAGAAAGTAATTTTGTCCTAAATGAGACTGGTTGTTTGGAGAGAAATGGCTTTGGGACAAAGCTTAAAGGCAAAGGAAAGTTGTAGAAGGTTCATTAAGGGAAATCTTTGGAAAGGAATTTTATGTGTGCTAAGGATAGACTAAGGTTGAGATGAATGGAAATTTAAAATACACTGGTATAAGATTGAAATTCTGCTTTTCTCTCTGTTCAAAAGAACATTTTATTGGACTGTTGATCGCTTTTGATAAGACAGTGTAAACAAAGGTTTTTTTTCTCTTTTGTCTGCCAGGAAAACCAAAGCTTTAATTTCATCTTTATCAGGTCTTTGATTGCTTAGTTAAAACTTCTCAATGTTAAAGGAGCTAGGTTTTGCTAACAACTATGTAATGCTATACATTCACCTTTAGGATCTTTTATTGCCAACTTGGTGGAATAAGATTTTAACATTTGTAATGATCTGTAATCCTATTTAGGATGTACTTATAACTTCCTAAAGTTTTAACAAACTTCTCAGGATTTGAATGGTAAGTGAAGTCTTTTTGACCAATTAGGCCCTTTTATTTGGGATGCTAAGTTACTTGGAAGAGCACAGTCGTACCATGGTAAACCTTAGGTTGCATTGCAAAGGTAAATGTTGTAACTGCCAAAATAGATATGCAATTCCTAAAGTTTTAGTGTTTTGGTATAAGGTCATCAGTTAATATTCTGATTACTTGAAGTGTTATGTGTCAGAAATAACTGAATTTCTTTGTCAGTTGCATCATCATGAACTGTCATCAGATCTTTAACAATGTCCATTTCTGAGATTTTGTCATTTATAATTGTTCTTTTTCTCTTACAAAATGTGTTTCTTCTTCAAGGAGATTTATAAAAAGGACTTTTGGGACAAATACAGGTGTTTGACATCGTTAAGATTAATGCTAAAATGGGTAAGAATTACCAGGACTGAAAAGTTGCATTCAAACTGAACAAGAATTAGGAACATGGGACTAAATGAACTGAGGAAGATTATACTTTTGTGAGTCTTGTAAATATTGCTGGTTCTTCAATGTTTGCTCTTTCAGATTAAGGAAGATTTCTCTTAAGATATCTATGATATACAGAAATGTCATGAAGTATTCATTTGTAAACTGAAGCATTTATCTTTTCTCCCTACCTAAACCATCTGAAATTCAAAACTTCTTAGTGAGTATTCTTTCTTTCATGGCAATTACAATTGTTTGTGTAAGTTTGATAAGCATCTGTTCATCTTGTAACAGGTCACCATTGGAAATACTGGTTATTTTACCAAGGCTTTGACTAGAATGTCATATTTGAGAGTGGCATGCATAGACTCACATATAACCAGACAGCTTTAAGGAACTAAGGTTGACTTTATGAAACATGGAGCCATAAAGCCCCTTGGAAATGTTGGTCTGATACCTTGCTTACAGAGTTCCCAGCAGCCTCACCAGGTGAGTAAAGAAGGTCACTTCCTGGCAAGTGCAGGAACTCAGGATATCTTGAGGACCTCATGAAGAGGAATTCGCCCAATTCTATAGGTATTGCAGGCCTTTCTGATGGCAAGTATTTAGCTTGGCTTCTGGCCTGGAGAGGCTACTGAAAGTTCAACCTGGATATTCCTTATAAAAGGTTCCAACAAAGCAAACTTTAAAAGATCCTCATGATCAATCGCTAGTCTTGCTGAGCTTATGTAAACAATTAGGCCAGGTTTGTTAAGATTGGTCTTAATTTAGCTATCTCTGGAAATGGGGGTGTTTAGAGAGAAAAACTGTTTCAACAACGCACCATTATGGATGTTAAATTCTAGTTTGTATTGTCTTTAAATGTTTGTTGTTTGCCTAAACTAGACAACTTGAGGTAAACTTCAGAAAAATTATCACAGTATTTCATGTATAGACAATCTGCTGTGCTTGTTATTCTGTGGGGATAACAATAAGACCCATGGGCATATGATTATTTAAACAACTGGGAAATGGGATGGATTCCCCCACCAATAGTATGCAAAGACTTTTCTCACTGTAGACCTATCAATAGATAAATATTTTCATGCTTTATTATTCACTTGAGGCCTGGTTAATTCATAAATCTCTAAATATGCAAACCATATCCTCCCTAAACCTGATCTGACAGTTACTAGAGACCCATTCCATATAAACCCAGGAGATCTGGTTTATTCAAAGGATGGGGGCCACCCCTTTAAAAGACTTGGAGGTGGACTTCACAGATATACAACCAAGCAAAGGATTCAGGTACCTCCTTGTAATAATCGGAACATATTCAGGATGGGTTGAAGCCTTCCTGACCAGGATGGAACGAAGTTATGAGGTGGCCAAAGCTCTTCTATGGGAAATCGTGCATTCATTTTGGTCTGCCCTTAACCATACACAGTGACAACAGACCTGCATTCGTGGTGGACATTATGCAAACCCTGACCAGGTCCCTCAACATTACCTGGAAACTGCAACATGCATCTTAGCCCTCTGAGGGTACCAACCCCTAGAGCTAAAGGGTGATGCCTACTAAAAAAGATTTTTAGAAAAGGCATCAGAGGGGGGAATGTTGGGAAAATAAGTAAATTTATGCACCATAAGATGGCCTATGGTACTAACATAAGCTCTAGTTCCTAGCTTAGAGACTCCTCTTCCAGGTTCTTCTTCCTGCCCTGCTTGCCATGTGTGCCAAATTACTGCTAATGCGGAATGCGGAAGTAACAGACGATAAATTGTCCACCATGCTTGTGCTTGGGTCTCAGATCTCTGGAGAAGGATCTCCTCTGAGCCCTCCGATGTAAAGTAAAACTGATCCACCAAGATCTCCGAGTGCTGCTTGGTTTTTCCGCCAGCGATCCAGCCTGGTTCTGTAACACCATAACTTGGCTATTGTAAATAATGCTGCTTTAAACATTGGGGTGCATGCATCTCTTTGGATTACTATTTTTGTTTTCTTAGGGTAAATGCGTAGTAGTGCAATTGCTGGATCATAAGGTATTTCTAGTTTTAATTTTTTGAGGAACATCCATACTGTTTTCCAGACTAGCTGCTCCAGTTTGCATTCCCACAAACGGTGCCTAAGGGTTCATTTTTCTCCACATATTCGCCAATGCCTCTTGTTTCTCGTGGTTTTTATTTTTGCCATTCTGACAGGAGCGAGGTGATATCTCATTGTGGTTTTGATTTGCATTTCCCTGGTGGTAAGTGATACAGAGCATCTTTTTGTGTGTCTGTTGCCATCTCTGTGTCTTCTTTGGAAAAATATGTTTATGTATTCTCATTTTTTTAACTGGATTATTTGTGTTTTTTTTGGGTGTTGAGATTTATAAGCTTTTTATAGATTTTGGATACTAATCCTTTATCAGATATGTCATTTACAGATATTTTCTCCCATTCTGTAGGTTGCCTTTCAGTTTTGTTCATTGTTTCCTTTGCTGTGCAGAAGCTATTTATCTTGATGAAGTCCCAATGGTTTATTTTTACTTTTGTTTGCCTTGCCCCAGGGGAACTATGTAGAAAAAAGTTGCAACAGCCAATATCAAAGAAATTTTAAATGTGATTGTTTCCTTAATTTCTCTTTCTGCTGCTTCATTATTGGTATATAGGAATGCAATAGATTTCTGTACATTGATTTTTGGATCCTGTGAATTTACTGAATTCATTTATTAGTTCTGGTAGTTTTTTGGTGGAGTTTTTGTGAATATAGTATTCTGTTATCTGTAATTATTGAAAGTTTTACTGCTTCCTATTGATTTGGAAGCCCTTTATTCCTTTTTGTTGTCTCCTGTGGCTAGGATTTCCAGTACTATGTTGAATAACAGTGGTGAGTGTGGACATCCTTGTCTTGTTCCTGACCTTAGTGGAACAGCTCTCAGTTTTCCCCCATTGAGGATGGAATTAGCTGTGGGTGTTTCATAAATGGCCTTTATTATGTTAAGATACATACTCCCTAAATCTACTTTGTTGAAGGATTTTATAATGAATAGATGTTGTACTTTGTCAAATGAATTTTCTGCATGTATTGAAATGATCATTTGGTTCTTATCTTTTCTCTTATTGATGTGATGTTGCTGCAGGAGTTTTTACCTCAATACCAGGGATTTGTTGTCTTGCCACTTCAACGAATGAAGAGGTGGACACAAAATTAGCAGCAGGAATAGGTTTTTTTTTAAAAAAACACTAGATCAGAAAGGAAGAATAGTAGAAAACTCTCTTTACAGAGGGGACATTCAAAAGTGAATGTCTGAGGACTACAGGCAAGGGTCCTTGTTTTGTAAGGTTCTGTTCAGCCCTCCCCTTACCCTTCCCCCTTGTTCCTTCTCAGGTTCTACCCGTATTGGCTTGATAGCTCTAGGTACTGGGTTATCCATTCCTGATTTGCTTGTTTTCATAGCATGATGGGTGGTCTATGGCCATACTTAGAGGTCTTTTGTCAAATTCCTGAGGGAATCCTGAGGGGGAGTAGATGGGGTCTGTTACATCCTTAAGAGGAACTTTAAGCCTGAGGGGTTTGCTGTGGTCAGACATTCCCAGCATTGTTTGAAAATGTGTTTTTTTCCCACCCAGGGACCTCAGGTCCTAATCCTTTCCCTTCCTATTTTTTCCTATCATAATGTACCCTGTTGGTTGATTTACAAATAGTGAGCCATTCTTGCAAACCAGAAATAAATCCCACTTGATCTTTGTGAATGATTTTTTAATGTATTGTTGGATTCGTTTTCTAGTATTTTTTCTGGATTTTTGCATTTATGTTCATCAGAGATAATGGCCTGTAGTTCTCTCTCTGTTTTATTTTTTTGTGGTATTTTTATCTTGTTTTGGTATTAGGGTATTTATTGCTGGCTTTATAGAATTAATTTGGAAATTTTCTTCTCATTTTTTAGAATAGTTTTGGAAGTGTAGGCATTAACTTCTAAAACTAGTGTAGATATTAAGTGTTCTATAAATATTTGGTAGAGTTTGCCTGTGAAGCCATTTGGTTCTGGACTTGTGTTTGCTGGGAGTTTTTGATTACTGATTCAATTTTGTGCTGGTAATTGGTCTGTTCAAATTTTCTATTTCTTCCTGGTTCATTTTTGGTAGTTTATATATTTCTAGGAATTTATCCATTTTTCCTAGGCTGTCCAGTTTGTTGCCATGTAGTTTTTAATGATATTTTTGTAGAGTTGTTTGTAATTCTGTGCTTTTGATTGCTATTTATCCTTTCTCATTTGTGATTTTATTTATTTGAGTCCTTTCTCTTTTTTCTTGAGAAGTCTGGCTTAAGGTTTATCAAATTTACTGATTTTTTTTTCAAAGAACCAGCTCCTGGTTTCATTGAAATTTTCTTTTTTTTTTTTTTAGTTTCTATACCATTTCTTTCTGCTCTAATCATGATTATTTCCTTCTGCTGGTTTTAGGTTTTGTTTGTTTTTCTTTTTCTAGCTCCTTTAGGTGTAAAGGTAGGTTGAGATTTTTCTTGCTTCTTGAGTTAGGCTTGTATTGCTATAAATTTCCTTCTTAGAACTGCTTTTGCTGCATCCCAAAAGTTTTGGACCATTGTGTTTTCATCTTCATTTGTTTCCATGTACGTTTTAATTTCTTCTTTATTTACTGGTTGACCCATTCATTTTTAGTAGCATGTTATTTAGCATCCATGTATTTGTGGTCTTTCCAGATTTTTTTCTTGTGGTTAACTTCTAGTTTTATGGCTTGTGATCAGAAAATGTTCATGGTATGACTTCCATCTTCTTGAATTTGTTGAGGCTTGTTTTATGGGCTAATATGTGATTTTTTCTGGAGAATGTTCCATGTGCAGTTGAAAAGAATGTGTATTTTGCTGCTTTAGGATGGAGTGTTGTGAATATATCTGTTAAATCCTTCTGGTGCAGTGTGTCATTCAAAGCCATTGTTCCATTTTGATTTCATGTTTATATGATCTTTCCATTGATATAAGTGTGGTGTTAATGACCCCCACAATTATTATATTACTATTAATTAGTTCCTTTATGTTTGTAATTAACTGTTTTATGTACTTGGGTGCTTCTATTTTGGGTGCCTAAGTATCTACAATTGTTATGTCTTCTTGTTGGATTGTCCCTATTCTTATTGTATAGTGTCCTTCTTTGTCTCATTTTACAGTCTTTTTTAAAAGTCTATTTTGTCTGATGTAAGTATTGCTAGTCTGGCTTTTTTTAACATCTTGTTTGCAAGATAGATGTTTTTCCATTCCCTCACTTTCAATCTTCAGGTGTCTTTAGGTCTAAAATGAATCCCTTATAGTCAGTGTGTGTGTGTGTGTGTGTGTGTGTATGTGTATATATATATATATATATATATATATATATATCTTAGTTTTTTATCCATTCTGTTACCCTGTGTATTTTATTTGGGGTATTTTGCCGTTTACATTCGAAGTAATTATTGATACATATGTATGTAGTGTTATTTTATTACTTGTTTTGTGTTTCTGAATATTTTCTCTGATCCTTGTTTCTCTTTCTCTCTTTCATTATTTGGTGCTTTTTTTGTGTGATATAGTTGGATTTCTTTCTCTTTATTCTTAGTCTGTATTTTAGTGGTTCTTGATTTGTGGTTACCATTCAGTCTGTATATAACATTTTATGCATATAGCAGTCTATATTGAGTCATTGGTTTTCTAGGTTTGAACCTATTCTTTACCACTCTCCTTAAGTTTGGCATATGGTGTCATATTTTACATTCTTTAATTTTGTGAGTTCCTTGACTTATAGTTTACTGCTTTTGTTTTTCCTACTTTGATACTTTCATTTTTGGTCTTTTCATTTCCACTCAGAGAGTCCCCTTTAATATTTCTTTCAGGTCTGGTTTTAGTGGTCATGAACTCCTTTATTTTTTGCTTGTCTGGGAAACTTTATCTCTTTTTGTATTCTGAATTATAGATTTACTGAATAGAGTATTCTTGGTTGCAGATTTTTCCTTTTGAGGGCTTTGAATATATCACGACACTCCTTTCTGGCCTGGAAAGTTTCTGCTGAAAAATTGGCTGGTCACTTTATGTTTCCATTTAATGTAACTGTCTTCTTTTGTCTTGATGCCTTTAATTTTTTTCTTTATTTCTGTATTTTGCCTTTTTAATTACCACCTATCTTTGTATAGATATTCTTTTGTTCATTTTGTTTCTCTGTCCCACCTGGTTCTGGATATTGGTTTTCTTCCCCAGATTAGGGATGTGTTCAGCTATTATTTCTTCAAATAATTTTTTGCCCCCTTTTCTCTGTCTTCTTTTGGTAGTCCTGTAATCGGATGTTATTACATGTGCTGGAGTCACTGAATTCCCTAAGTCTATTCTTATTTTGTCTAATTCTGTTTTCTCTCTTTTGTTCAGCTTGATTACTTTCCATTACTCTGTCTTCTCAATCATAATTCATTCCTCTGCTTCTTCCAGCAGCTGTTCATTCCATCAAGCGTGTTTCTCTTTTCTTTTTTGAGCACTTTATATGTGCTATGTTATTCCTTATTTTTGTATTAACAGTCTCAATCATATCTTTTCTCAAGTCCAGTGAATATCTTTATGATCATTACCTTTATTCTCTGTCAGGCATATCATATCTGTTTCCCTTAGATCTGTGGCCATGGTCTTACGTGTTCTTTCATTTAGGACAAATTCCCCTGGGGTTTGGTCTGGTATTCTGAGGGAGGAGGCTCACTGTGCTGGAACCGAGGCAAGCATGACTGGGAAGAGTGGTTCCACCAGAGCATAGTGG
This sequence comes from Herpailurus yagouaroundi, assembly GCF_014898765.1. Classification (NCBI taxonomy): domain Eukaryota; kingdom Metazoa; phylum Chordata; class Mammalia; order Carnivora; family Felidae; genus Herpailurus; species Herpailurus yagouaroundi. The sequence continues at coordinate 479,194 of NW_024420375.1, read as the reverse complement.
TGCGGGGTGTGATGTAAAACATTAGGTAGTGTCAGTACTGTGCTGGTGACTGCAGGTGGCCTTGTGCTTATGCTGAGTGGTGGGGGAGGAATGTGGTACCTGCCAGTTCCTTTGTGCCTGTTGGAATCTGTGAAAGCTGCCAATAACCTCCCCACTGTGTGCCACTTTAGCTCTTCAGATTGCTGTTTCTTTGTTGTGTGTTGAGGGGCTGTTTGCCCTGCCTTCTCTCCAAGAGCAGTGTTCCGCATCTTTGCCAGAATTTGGAGTTGTCAGTGTTTTGAACTTTATTTTAGCTATTTTGATAGGTGTGTAGTGGTCTCACATTGTTGTTTTAACTTGTAATTCCTTAATGATATATGATGTTGAATGTTTTTTTCAAATGCTTATTTGCCATTTGTAGATCTTCTTTGGTGATCTGTCTGTTCAGATCTTTCACCCATTTTAAAATTGGTTTGTTTCTTATTGTTGAGCTTATGGGTTCTTTGTATATTTTGGATGTCTGTGTTTTATACAAATGTTCTCCTAGTCTGTGGGTTTTTTTTTTTCATTTTCCTAACAGTGTCTTCCACAGGGAAGGAGTTTTTAATTTTAATGAAGTCCAGCTTAACAGTTTTTTTCTTTCATGAATTGTGTTTTTGCTGTTATATCTGAAAAGTCATTGCCAAATCCAAGGCAACCTTGATTTTTTTTCTATCTCATCTAATACAAGTATTATAGTTTTGTGTTTTATATTCATGTCTGCAATCCATTTTGAGTTATTTTTTGCGAATGGTGTAAGGTCTTGGTCTAAATCCCCTCTTCCCCCCACCTTTTTTTTTTGCATATGGATATCCAATTGTTACAGCCCCATTTTTTTTAAAAGACTGTTATCTGTCTATTAAATTTCCCTTTATTCTTTGTCAAAGATCAGTTGACTATGTTTATGTGGATATATTTCTGGGTTCTCTGGTCTGTTTTATTGATATATTTATCCTTTTGCCATGGTGACAGTCTTGATAATTTAGTTCTGCAGTCAGTCTTAAGTTGGGTAGTCAATCATCTGACCTTATTGTTATGTTTAAATATTATGTTGGCTATCTGGGCCTTTGCTTTTTCATCTAACTGTTAGAATCACTTTGCATCGAATCTGTAGGTCAAGTGGGAAGAATTGGCATATAGACAATGTTGAGTCTTTCCATGCATGTACATATAATATCTCATTTATTTAGATTATTTATTTATTTTATTAGAATTTCATAATTTTGCTCATACAGATGTTGTACATATTTTGTTATATTTGTTCTTAAATATATTTGTTCTTAAATATTTTTTAGTGCTAATGTAAATATTTTAACTTTCAAATTCCAAATGTTTATTGATATATAAAAAGTGGTTGACTTTTGTAGATTAGCCTTTGTCCTTCAGTCTTGCCATAATTGCTTATTAGTCTCAGGAGATTTTTGTTGATTATTTGGGATTTTCTACATAAATAGATAGATAGTATCTACATAGATAATGTAAGCTGTGTACAAAGATAATTTTATTTTTTCCTTCTCAATTTGTATACCTTTTATTTCCTTTGTCTTGTCTCATTGCATCATCTAGGACTTCCAGTTGAAAAGGAGTGGTGAGAGGAAACATCCTTGTCTTGTTCCTGATTCAGTGGGAAAGGTTCTACTTTCTTATCATTAAGTGTAATGTTAGCTGTAGGCTTTTTGTAGATGTTCTTTATCAAGCTGAAGATGTTCCCCTCTGTTTCTAGTTTGTTGAGTTTTTATCAAAAAGTGATGGATTTTGTCAAATGTTTTTTCTGCACCTATTGGTATGATGATATATTTTTTCTTTAGTCTATGGATGTTATGGATTACATTAATTGATTTTCAAATGTTGAACCAGCCTTGCATACCTAGAATAAATCTCACTTGATTGTAGTCTATCATTATTTTTTATACATTGTTGGTTTCAACTTGTTAATATTGTGTTGAGGATTTTTACATCTATGTTCATGAGAGATATTGGTCTGTAATTTTCCTTTTTTCTAATGCCAGTGTCTGATTTTGGTATTAAGGTTTGCTGGTCTCATAGAATGTGTTAGATAGTATTTTCCTTGCCTTTAAGTTTTAGAAGAGATCACAGAAAATTTGTGTAATTTATGTTTTTTAAAGTTTATTTATTTTGAGAGAGAGAGTACACGTGCGAGTGGGAGAGGGGCAGAGAGAGAGAGAGAGAGTGGAAGAGAGAGAATCCCAAGCATGCTCTGCGCTGTCATTGCAGGGCTTGAACCCACAAACTGGTTAGGTCATGACCTGAACTGAAATCAAGAGTTGGATGCCTGATTGACTGGGCCACCCAGGCACCCCCACATAATTCTTTATTAAATGTCTGTTAGAATTCACCAATATATCCATCTCAGTCTTGTACTTTTACCTTTGGAAGTTTATTATTTTTATTATTGTTATTATTTTTAGTGTTTATTGTTTTTAGTAATCTCTACACCCAACATGGGTCTCAAACCCATGACTACAGGATCAAGAGTTCCTCACACTTCGACTGAGCCAGCCAGGCACCCTGGAAGTTTATTATTTATTAATTCAATTTCTTTAATAGACATAGGCCTATTTACATTATCTGTTTCTCTCTGCGTGAGTTTTGGCAAATTGTGTATTTCAAGGAATTGGTCCATTTCATTTAGGTCATCAAATTTGTGGGCATAGCATTGTTCGTAATAATTCTTTATTATCTTTCTAACATGCATGGGATTATTATCGTGGTTCTTTCATTTCTGACATTACTAATTTGTGTCTTCTCTCCTTTTTTCCTCATTAAGTTGGCTAGAAATTAATACATTTTCTTAATCTTTTCAATGAATATGATTTTGGCTTTTTTGATTTATCTGTTGAGTTCTTTTTTGAGTTTCATTGATTTTCTTTTTTAACTCTAGTGAATCTTGTTCTTTTCCTTGTTTTCTAAAGGAAAGCTTAGATGATTGAATTTCAATCTTTCTTTTTTTTAAATATATACATTTAGGGTTGTAAATTTCTTTCTGAGCACTACTCTGCTATATCCTACAATGTTTTGGTAAATTGTATTTTCATTTTAATTTAGTTCAAAATATTTTATTTTATTTTTAATTTTATTTACTTATTTTGAGAGAGAAAGAGAGAGAGAGAGAGAGAGAGAGAGAGAGAGAGAGAGAGGAGTAGAGGCAGAGAGAGGGGGAGAGAGAATACCAAGCAGGCTCCGCACTGTCAGCACGGAGCCCAACATGAGGCTCTATCTTATGAACTGTCAGATCATGACCTGAGCCAAAATCAAGAGTCAGATGCTTAACCAACTGAGCCACCCAGGTGCCCCTAGTTCAAAATATTTTAAAATTTTTCATGAGACTTTTTCTTGCCTTGTGTGTTACTTAGAGGTTTTCGTTTAATCTCCACATATTTTTTTTATCTTTCAGCTATCATTTATTTACAGTTTAATTCCATTGCAGCTTGAGAGCATAGTTTGTATAATTTCCATTTTTCTTATTTGTTAACGTGTATTATATGGCTCAAAATGTAGTATATTATGGTGAATATTCCTTGTGAGTTTGAGAATAATGTGTATCATGCTATTGTTGGATGAAATATTATATAAATCTCAATTGTTTGGTAGTGCTGTTCAGTTCAACTATGTTCTTACTGATTATTTGTTTGTTGGCTCTGTCAATTACTGATAAAGTAGTGTTGAAGTCTCCAATAGTAATTAATGGATTTGTCTATGCTTGCATTTCTTAATTTTTTTAATGTTTATTTATTTTTGAGAGAGAGCTAGAGCACAAGCAGGGGAGGGGCAAAGAGAGAGGGACACACAGAAGCAGAAGCAGGCTCTGGGATCCAAGTTATCAGCACAGAGCCCAATGCGGGGCTTGAACTCATAAACCATGAGATCATGATCTGAGCCAAAGTCAGATGCTCAACCAACTGAGCCACCCAGGCGCCCCTGCTTGCAGTTCTTTTAGTTTTTGCCTCTCATATTTTCATGCCCTGTTGTTAGATGCATATACATTAAGGATTGTTATGTCTTCTTGGAGAGTTGACCTCTTTATCGTTACATAGTGCCCCTCTTTATCCCAAATAATTTCCCTTGCTTGGAAGTCAGCTTTGTCTAAAATTAATATAGTTAATCCAGCTTTCTATTGTTTAGTGTTAGCATGGTATACTTTCCTCCACACTTTTAATTTTAATCTGTTGGTGTCTTTATATTTAAATTGGGTTTCTTGTAAACAATATGTATTTGGGTCTTTTTTTTATTATTATTATACTCTGACAGACTCCATCTTTCAATTGCTCTATTTAGATCACTGATATTCAGTGTGATTGTTGATATAGTTGGACTACTGTGTAATCATTGCCTTTGTTTTTTAGTTTTATTTTTTGTATTGTACTTTTTCTGCCTTCTGTGGTATTAATTGAGCATTTTATATGATTCCATTTTCTCTCCTGACTTAGCCTCTCAATTATACTTATATTGAAACTTTATTTTTATGGTTTCCATAGAGATTATATATAGATACACACACACACACACACACTTATATTTATAGTTTTTGAGAGAGTGCACTCACGCAAGCAGGGGACGGCAGAGAGAGAGGGAGGGTGAGAATGTTAATCAGGCTCCATGCTCAGAGTGGAATCTGACGTGGGGCTTGATCTCACAACTGTGAGATCATGACCAGAGCCAAAATCAAGAGTCAAACACTTAATCGACTTTGCCATCCAGGCACCCCTACAATATATATTTATAAATAATCAAAGTCCACTTTCAAACACTGTTATTTCATATACAATGCAAGCACTTATATAGTATAGTATTCCTAATTCCTTCCCTAGTCCCTTATAACATTGCTGTCATTCATTTCACTTAACTATACAGTATAACCACATAATACATAGTCTTGATTGTTATTTTGGGCAAACTCTTATGTTATATCAACTAAGAATAAGAAAGATCAAAGGTTTTATTTTAACATCATTTACTCCTTCTTTAATGCTTTTCCTTTCTTTTTGTAGGTCCATGTTTCTGACCAATATTTTCTTTTTCTGAACAACTTCCAACATTTATTCAAAAACAGATCTATTCTGAAAATAATTCCCTCAATTTTTGTTTTTCTGAGAAAACCTATTCATCCTTTACTTTTGAAGTATAATTTTGCATTGCACATAATTCTAGGTTGATTTTTTTTTCCCTCAGCATGATAAATACTTTACTCCACTTGTTTTCTGCCTGCATGGTTTCTAAAGAGAATTTGGGTATAATTCTTATCTTTCCTCCTCCATAAGTAAGGTGTTTTTTTCCCCCTTCTGGCCTTGTTCTTTCTTTTCCCCCCTTTATTTTGATTTTCTGCAGTTAGAACATGATATTCTTAGGGGTAGGAATTTTTGGTATTTACCATGCTTGGTGTTCATTGCTTCCCCTTGACCTGTGGTTTTGGGTCTGATAATAATTTGGGGGAAATTCTTAAGTCATTTTTGCTTCTTCTGTTCCTTTATGTCATTTTTTTGTGGTAATTCCATTATCCATATGTCACACCATTTTTAATTGCCCTACAGTCTTTGGATATTCTGTTCTATCTTGCAAATTATTTTTTTGTCTTTGCATTTCAATTTTGTAAGTTTCTGTTGACTTATCTTCAAGTTCAGTGATCCTTCCTTGGCCTATTCCAGTCATTTTTATTCTTTATTTCTAGCATTTTTAAAATTCTTTTCTGTAGTTTACATTATTCACCTGTTCTTGCATGTAGCTCACATTTTTCTTTAGAGCCCTTAGCACGTTACTAATATTTTAATAAAATTCCTGATCTAAGAATTACAACATTTGTGCAATATCTGAGTCTAGTTATGAAGCTTACTGTGCCTATTGAAGCTGCATTTTTTGACTTTTAGTACATCTTGTAATTTTTGTTTGTTTGTTTAGAGTAAGGCATGATGTACTAGATAAAAGGAGCTGTGGTAAATATACCTTTAGTGTGAGACCTTATGTTCATCTGACTAAGAGTTGGGTTGTATTACTATTTGCTATTGCAGTAGGTGTCAGAAGCTAAAACCTCCTTTGGTTTCCTTGTTTTTGTCTACTTTTTTGTCTTTGGGTTTCCCTAGTGATACCTTCTTAAATAAGGTTTGTACTTATTTAAGTACTTTCAGTTACATTTTCCTGGTATCATATATAAGCCCTATTGGTGTTGTGCTAAGTTTTGGGGGGAGGGGAAGATGAGAAGCATTTAGTAGTCATATGTTTAGAATTTAGTGTTTTAGTGATCCTGTGCTCCTGGCCTGTGATCTTTGCAGGTGCTTCTCAGTTCTCTTACCTTAAGTTAGAGAGGGATGCTAGTGGGTCCTGGAGTTGGTAATTTTCTTTCCCCATATGGAAAAGTAGATGTCACTGGAGTTGAATAATTTCATTCCTTTATGTGAATGGCTAAAGTTTGTTGGAGTTGGGAATTTTCCTTTCTTTGGATTGGTTAGGCTTTGGTAAAACCCTAGTTGTTAGGCTCTGATAAAATACTTTCCTTTGACTTTAGGTCTTGTTAAGAACACAGTGCTCTGGTTGTATCTGAAAATGGTTATTTTCTCCCTCCTCCTGATGGAAACATAAGGGAGCTTTCCTCTTATCTTCATTGTGAGAACCTGGTAAGGCTCCTGGTACTAAGACTCACAGAATTGTTGGGGGACTCCCTAAAACTGCCCCCCCCAGAGCTTTTAAATCTCAAACTTGTCCAAACTGATTCCGCAGAAATTTATCAATTGTAATTTTGTTTTCCTACTCTGGTACTGGCTCCAATGAGGGTTCGTACTCTTGAGCTTCTGCTATACCAAGGTGTGAATCTTTGTATTCATCTATCTCTCCAAATTTGGGGCCCCAGTTTGTCCTGTGACCTCAATTATCTGATGAATCTAAGAAGAAATATTGATTTTCAGTTTGTTCACCTTTTTTGTTGCGAAAATTGTAGTGATGTCTTCCACACTCCTTACATACCTGACTGGAAACCAGGAAGTTCTTTCAAACTTTTTATAGCGTGAACCACTCATTTTAATAGAGTTCAGATGATTTACCTCAGGTAACCCAAGTAGTTTGTAAATTATAAACACTTATTATATACCAGTCACTGTTACAAGTACTTTAGAAAACCTGTAAGGTTACTGTGATAATATGATGCTCATTTTACAGAAGAGGAAGGTGAAGAACAGAGAAGTTAAGTAAGTCGCTTAAGGCCAGAAAGATATTACTTTTCAGAGTAGAGATTTGAACTTAGACAATCAGGGTCTTCTCTTCTAGCTGATTCCTAGAAAGTGATGTGTATTAATACTGAATGTAGAATAGGTGTTGAATATTCCATTTTGGGGGCCTGTCTGTACTATGCCCCAGGAAGGTCATGTTTCAGAGGAATTTCCTTTTTAATCATCTCTATTATTTTCCTTCTGTGATCTCTTGTGCTTCCTCACAAAAATAGAAACTACTTATTTCCCCTTCCAGTCACTGTTCTATAAAAGCCATAGGTCCTATGAGTATGAGATGCCTGGAAGCTTGTATTTATTGTAAAGCATCTACAATTCCATATGTACCCCAAACATTATCTATAGAATAATAGCGTGAACACTATTTTTAAAGTTTGAATAAATAATAAATAACAGTGTACTTGCATTTTCTTACTTGGTGGATATTATAAATTACAACTACAATCACATGAGAGGGTCCAAAATTTGGGGGGGGGTGAATCAAAAATTTTTATAGTTCAAGGGGGTAACCATTGCTAAGGAGAGACAATGAGTATGAATGAAATAATAGAACAGAGATAAGTAGAAAACAAAACCTTTGGTTAGAAAGGGAAACCCTAGCCTCATTGGCTCTTCTTCTGTAAAATGAGAAAATGTTTTCCAAACTGTCAAGGGCTGCCATTTTTGGAGAATAGAAAAAGAAGACATGTGAAGTGGTACCAAGAGTATTAACCTAGGGGTTTTTGGCATTTGTATTCTTGAATTGGAATCACATTCCCACTGTTTAATAGTTGTATGATTTTGGACAAGTTACTCAATCTCTCTGGCTCTAAATTTCTTTATCTGAAAATGTATTTGTTAATATACAAAGTAAATCACAAAATACATAAGGCAACAAATAAGGTGGCTAGGAACTCAGGTTTTGCTAGCATGAAGTCAGATGGACTGGATTTCAAATCTTGGCTCTGTCACTTACTATTTGTTTGACCTTGAGGAAGTTACTTAATCTTTCTGAGCTTCATTTTCTTAACTGGAACTAATAGTGGTTCCTATTACAATGCGGTTAGGAAGAGTAGACTGGAGAATGCTTTTAAGCCATTTATCTTAGTGATTGATACATTCTAGTGTATTTAGTCTTGATATTTCTTATATTAACATGGATAGAACTTGCCTAACATGTACTTGTAATTCAGTAAATATTTAAAGTTGAGAAGAGATGGTTATTTGTTTTATTTGTAGACAGATGATTTATTTCTAAACTTATATATCTTAATTATGACCTCCTTTGACTCTGGACTACCTCTAGCATGGGTTTCAGACTCCTTTTTTCTTTTAACTGTGGATTAAGATTTTTCTGGTGGAAAGCACCACTTGTTTTCACCAGACTCTCCCTAAAGCAGATCCTTTGTTTGGACCCTAGAAGAGATATTTTTTCCCTTCAACTGGTATCCTTGCCAAGAAAGATGGCTGTTTGAATAAGTCTCCTGAGAGAAGTAGTTCTTAACCTTCATTGTACATTGAAATCAGGAAGGGAATTTAAATAAAAGCCTGGGATATGGAACTAGAAATACTGATTTAATTGATCAGGGATGCAGCCTGGGCACTGGAAAATTTAAAACTCCTGTTATTCTAATGTGTATCCAGGGTTGAGAAAACTGCTCTAATGCATCCCTTGTCAGAACCTTCATTGACTCCATTATGCACTCAATAAATATAGACATCTGAGCCTGGTGTTCAAACACCTTCATGAACAGGCCTGTCCTAGTCAGCTTTTCTGAGTGTTATGTTTCCATTACTTTCCAATGTGAAGCTGCTCTTGTTAATCTAGATCTATTACTCTTTGAAAGTGCACTTTCTTACATCAATTCTTTGGCCAATATATATTTTTGCTGGGTATACCCTCCCCATTTTTTAGCTGCTGAAATTATACAGATCTTTAAAGCCCCAATGAAAAGCCACCTCAAAGAAGCCTCGTGTGATCTACCCAGTGGAAACAATTCCTGTTTGCACTTCTCTGCTTGCACTTTCACAGCCTGCATTTGTACTTCCATATACTGCCTTGTATTTGGACTAAGTTTAATAAAACTTTAATAATATACAATAGAATAAAATGCAGTTTATGATAGTTTATTTTATAAGGCTTAGAGAGAAAAGAATAATTCATATTTTAGTTATAACAGGTCCATATGAGTGGGTACTATTATATTCTAGGTACTGTATGAAGTATTTTTTATAATATTAATTTAATCCTCAAAATGATTTTATGAGGTAGATAAAAATTATCCTCATTCTGTAGATGAGTAAACTGAGGCAAAGAAAAATTAAAGTTTGCTTTGAAGTAAAAAGCCTGTAATGGGTAGAGCTGGAACCCAGGCAGGCTATTTCTAGAGTGTGTGCTCTTTTCTTCTTTTTTAATTTTTTATACATGTATTCATTTTTGAGAGACCGCACAAGCAGGGGAAGGGAAGAGACAGAGGGAGACACAGAATCCGAAGCAGGCTCCAGGCTCCGAGCTATTAGCTCAGAGCCGGACTCGGCCTGAAGTCACAAACTGCAAGGTCATGACCTGAGCCAAAGTCGGAAGCACAACCTACTGAGCCACCCAGGCGCCCCCAGAGTCTGTGCTCTTAAGCACTACGTTTTACTACCTTTCTAAAGAGAGCCTAAAGATGGTGTAAGGGAAGTCCACTAAGTGACAACTGAGTGGTGGAGTGGGATTTGTTCCCAGGCAGTCCTGCATATTGTTATGTCTAGAACTACCCTGTGTACTATGGTAGCCACTGACTGCATGTGGCTATTGAGCAGTTGAAATGTGGCTAGTCTGAATTGAGATGTACTATAAGTGTAAAAGATATACTGGATTTCAAAGACTTAATATGATAAAATAGAATATCTCATTTTTACATCTGTAGGTACAGAATATCATGTTTTATATTGATTGCATGTTGAAATTATAACATTTTGTGTAAATTGAGTGAAATAAAATCACTAAAATTAATTAATTTCTTTTTACCTTTTTAATGTGATTACTAGAAAATTTAAAATTACATACATGGCTTGCATTTGTGGCATATATCATTTTTTATTGGTCAGCACTGATATAGAAAGTATTTTTGGGGCACCTGGGTGGCTCAGTCGGTTGGGCATCTGACTTCGGCTCAGGTCATGATCTCGCAGTTCGTGAGTTCGAGCCCCGCGTCGGGCTTTGTGCTGACAGCTCAGGGCCTAGAGCCTGCTTCTGATTCTGTGTCTCCCTCTCTCTGACCCTCCCCCGTTCATGCTCTGTCTCTCTCTGTCTCAAAAATAAATAAATGTTAAGAAAATATTTTAAAAAAGAAAGTATTTTCATGGAAGAGTTCATTTTAATCCTTATGACAGAATCATAAAGCAACAAAAGAGATATTTTTATCCTCTTTTTAAATTTTTTAAAGGTGAGGAAATTGAGGTTTATAAAGATTTATTAATTGACTAAGGTTACACATTTGGAAGATGCTGGTGATGGAACTTAAATGAAGTCATATTTCCAGTCCTGTATACTAAATGCTGTTTGAATTCTATTTTATGTCATATTTTTTCATTATGCAACTCTTTTTTGCTTTGTTTTTTCAAGTTTATTATTATTATTATTATTATTATTATTATTATTATTAAGAGAGAGAACATGAGCAGGGGAGAGGCAGAGAGAGAGAGAGAGAGAGAGAGAGAGAGAAAATCCCAAGCAGGCTCTGCACTATAAGCATGGAGACTGACAAGGGGCTCGAACTCACGAAATGTGAGATCATGACCTGAGCCAAAATCAAGAGTCGGTCTCTTTGGGTGCCTGCGTGGCTCAGTTAAGCGTCCGACTTCGGCTGAGGTCATGATCTCACACTCCATGAGTTCAAGCCCCGTGTCAGGCTGTACTGACAGCTCAGAGCCTGGAGCGTGCTTCAGATTCTGTGTCTCCCTCTCTCTCTGACCCTCCCCCGCTCATGCTGTCTCTCTCTTTCTAAAAAATAAATAAACAATAAAAATAATTTTATTAAAAAAAATTTTTTTAATGTTTTTATTTATTTTTGCGACAGAGAGAGACAGAACATGAGCAGGGGAGGGCCAGAGAGAGAGGGAGACACAGAATGGGAAACAGGCTCCAGGCTCTGAGCTGTCAGCACAGAGCCCGATGCGGGGCTCGAACCCACAGACTGTGAGATCATGACCTGAGCCGAAGTCAGACGCTTAACCGATGAGCCACCCAGGCACCCCACAATAAAAATAATTTTAAAGAGTCTGAACAAATTGCTGTTGTATTTGGTAGGCAAAGATGTTTTAACCTGCAGTATTAGGCTTTCTTGTATCTCCACCATCTTATCAAACCAGATTTTAATTGAGAATGAGTTTTTCATGTACATTTTTTTACTTGTGTCCAACAATGCAACATGCTCTGTTATAAAGTTGCATCCAGATCTCTGCTGTATGAACTTTATTTATTCCAGTGATGAGAACTCATGTCTGAGCCTTAGATTGCTCATTTGTAATATAGGATATCAACTTCCACATAGTATTGTTAGGATGATATGAGATGAAATAAAGTACCCAGGGAAGTACCTAATACATAATAGGAAATCAGTTTACAGTTGTTTCTTTCTTCCCTTCAAATGGGTCACCAATGGGAAACCTTTCACAAGCACCCTAGGCCAAGTTCATTATTCTTTCTTAGGTTACTACCACAAAACAACTCTATTATAGTCTTGATTTCATTCAGGATTGTGATGGTTTCTGTTCTGCTTTTCTCCTTTATATATTGTAAACTTCCCCATGGCCAGAATCACATTTTATTTGTCTTGTATCACTATAGCTTCTGACACTGTGCTAGGCCCAGAGTAGGTGCTTTTGACTAGCCATGAAGTTGTAAATGGAGCTTATGACCTGGTGGTAAGAATGGAAATCTAGCGTGACTCTTTGTGTTGATTATTATAATAGATACCTCCTTGAAAATTAAAATGTGAAAGTATTTATCATATATAGAATTTAGAGAAGATTGTACAACACGCACACCACACACACACACACTGGACTTCCCCTTCTGGAAAAATGGAGTAGATGCACTTTTTCCTATTACTCCTGCTATGTACAAATAAGAATCTTGGACATTATAGATAAAACCAGTACAAGAAGACTATGCAATGTGGAGATAAGTAGACAAGCTGACCAATAACCTTGACCTGAGAAAGTGCATGGTGGCAAGTTCCTGAGTGTCCTTTTGGTCTTATATATCCCAGTCTGGTAGCTGTACAAGCTGGCAACCAGATAATGCCAATAGGTAGAAGCAAAAACAAAAACAGAAACTTAAGAAAAGTGTGCTCTCTCTAGGGGAAGCCCAGCCAGTCAGAAAACTTTTAGACAACAACTATTCTCCTCCAACACCAGAGAAAAATCTATGGCTCTACCTCCATCACTGCCAGGAAAGAACAACTAGGGAATCTAGACCACCCTTGCCTGCATGAAATGAATGAAACACTCTAACTACTTCTTCCAGCTAGAGTAGTGTCAATGGAAGCTTAGTGAGGTACTAAGGAACCTGAACTCTTACATCTATGTAGCCATAAGGAAGAACACTTCCTCTTCTAGGTATCATTGAAGGCCAAGTAGGGATCCTCGATTTTCCCCATTACCTGGCAGTAATGGTGCTTCCCTTCACACATCAGAGAGGTGTCAGAGTAGGACTGCAAAAACACAAGGTTTATTGAGATCAGGGAATCTCATAACAGAATACCTTAAATGTCCATGATATAATAGAATTTTTTTGTTATATCAATAATCATTAAACATTAAACATCAATAATAAAAATGCTTTAATAAGCAATTGTTAATATGCATGAAACAAATGACTAGAAATCCTCAGCAAAATATAGATAATACAAAGAAAAACAGAATGAAAATTTAAAGTTGAAAAATAACTGAAATTAAAAACTCAATGCATAAAGCCAACAACAGAATGGAGAGGACAGAGGAAAGAATCAGTGAATTTAAAGATAGAACAATAGAAACACCAATCTGAACATAAGAGAGAAAAAATAGATGGAAAAAAAAATGCCCTGGGCCTGAGGGACCTTTGTGATTATAATAAAATGTATAGTATTTGTGTCACTAGGTAGAGGGAAAAAAAGGGGGAAAAGGGTGGGGCTGAAAAGTGGAATGTACACCAGTAAAACCTGAATATTGCCTTGGCATTTGAATATTTGAGTTTCTGGCTGATAAATATGACTTAATTCCTTCCTTCCACCCATCCTCCCTCCCTCCCTTCCCTCCCTCCTTCCTTCCTTCCTTCCTTCCTTCCTTCCTTCCTTCCTTCCTTCCTTCCTTCCTTCCTTTGTTCCTTCCTTTCACTTAGCATATTTTCAAGGTTTAGTCACATTCTGGAGGCTATTCTTAAAAGCTCTGTATTTGAAGGTGAGACTTTCCTGTATTAGTCAGGGTTTTTTGGAGAAACAGAAGTGATAGGCTGTATATATGTATAGAAAGATATTTATTTTAAGTAATTGGCACACACAATTGTGGAGGCTTGCCAAATTCAAAATCTGATGGGGGAGCCCAGAAGGTTGGAGACTTAGGAAAGGGTTGCAGTTCTAGTGCAAACGCAGTCTGCAGTAGAACCAGTGTCTTGTCCATTTGGACTTCTGTATAACAAAAACAAACCATAAACTGGGTAGCTTATAAACAACAGAAATTTGTTTCTCCTGGTTTTGGAGGCTGGAAGGAGCAAGATCATGGTGCTAGTAGATTCAGTGTCTGGTGAGGGCCTGATTTCTAGTTCACAGGTGGTGTCTTTTTGTTGTAACCTCAAGTGGCAGAAGGAAGCAAGTGAGCTCTCTAGTACTTCTTTTATAAGAGTTCAATTACATTCATGAAGGCTTTGCCCTCATGACCTAAACACCTCTCAAAGGCCCTACCTCTTAACACCATTACACTGGGCATTAGGTTTCAAAATATGAATTTTGGAGGAACACAAACATTAAATGTATAGCAATCAGAAAGGGCCAATGTTGAAAATAAAGTCCAAAGGCAGTCTGCTGGAAAATTCTCTCTTGTTAGGAGTGGGGGAGGTCAGCATTTTGGTCTATCCAGGCCTTCAACTGATTGGATGAGGCCCACTCACAATATGGAGGGCAGTCTGCCTTACTCAGAGTCTACTGATTAAAATGTAAATTTTATCCAAAAATACCCTCACAAAAACATCAAGAAAAATGTTTGACCAAATATCTGGGCACTGTGGCCTGGCCAAGATGACATATATAATTAACTATTACCCTTGATCAGTCTATTTTTATCTGGTAAATAGGTAAATAAACTTAACATTGGGGGTTGCCTTCATTTGAAACACAATTTAAAATGAACACCAGAAATTGCTGTATTTTGAGACTCTTTCTGTAACCAACTCTCTGAGATAAAACATGACTTTTTGAAATGACCCAGAAAGAAGAGTACTGATCTTGTACAGCAGTCTCAAAGCTTAGCTAAGAAAGGACTTTTTTTCTTAAATTTTTTTTTATGTTTATTCATTTTTGAAAGACAGAGAGAGACAGAGCACAATCAGGGATGGGGCGGAGAGAGAGGGGGACACAGAATCTGAAGCAGGGTCCAGGCTCTGAGCTGTCAGCACAGAGCCTGATGGGGGGCTCGAACTCACGAACCGTGAGATCATGATCTGAGCCGAAGTCGGACACTCAACCGATTCAGCCACCCAGGCACCCCAAAAGGACTTTCTTTCTTCCATCTTCTTGAAATAGGAAAATATTTCATCTTGAAAGCATCTGGGCCTTTGTTCCTGCCATGGATAGCCTATATCCAAATAAACCCGAAAGGGAGAGATTAAGCCACATTTATCAGCCAGAAACTCATATTATCAAATGTCAGGACCATGTTCAGGTTTCATTGGTCTACTTTCAATAGCAGACAATAATCTTCCCCATTGAACAGATATCATTTTTAGGTACTTCTCTATTTTATCCCTGTCCCAGTCCTATCAGTTTCCACTATTGGTTTCTTAAGATGAATCCATTTTCTTGCAGATTCTAGATTGAAATTACCAGATTTACTGGTGGAGATAGAAAGATTTCCCTTTGTTTCTGCATTTCAAGAGGAAGCTTTTCTAGTCACAGACATGTAAAATGTAAAACACTTCAGGATCTGTAAGTAAAGGAGTTCTGTGGAGCTTGAACAGATGTAGGCTGAATAATATGCAGGGAAACTATTCTACTCCTCAAATTCTCCAGCCTCATGCTACAGACTTAAGAGCACTCTCCTGGGCCCAACAGTTCTGTGTGGAGAAAGAACCTGGTTGTTTATAACAGTACCTCCCCCCTGAAATGTACTTAGGATATGTGTGCCTATGTCATTTGAAGGAGTGTTTAGCCTAGAGGTACGGAATATTAGGGATAAGGACAGCTGTAAGGTCACACGGACAGTAAAAACTGTGGCCAGAAGATGGACTACAAAGCCAGTGTTCTTTTTATCTCATCATGGCTTTTTCAGATACTGTCCAACAGTGCCTTGTCCAGAGGCATTATTAATGGCTGAAATCATTGTAATGCTGTTTTGTCAGAGGAGATACTGAGTTTGTATAAATAGTTGTGAATTCAGAAAGTATATCTGTGAGGGATGCCTGGGTGGTTCAGTCAGTTAAGCGTCTGACTGGCTCACGTCATGATCTCACAGCCAATGAGTTCGAGCCCTGTGTCGGGCTCTGTGCGGACAGCTCAGAGCCTGAAGCCTGTTTCAGATTCTGTCCCGTCTTTCTCTCTTCCCCTCTCCCACTCGCTGTCTCTCTCTCAAAAATAAATAAAAACATTAAAAAATTAGAAAAAAAAGATTGGAAGTTTGCCTTTAAAAAAAGTGTATTTGTGAATCAGAAGTCTGATTCTGTGAAATAGTGTACTTTTTGTAACTTTTTGGAGTTGAGCATCCATTTTGCTGAATCTTCATCACTATGATTTGGAGTGTTGAATTGATAGCATTGAAAGATCTGGCTGCCTAATTTGCTTCCCTGCTAACTTTTTACAAGATTGTATCTCAGCCAGAAAAAAAGACTTGCTGCATTCTTTGTTGTATAGCTCAAGTGAGCGTATGTTAAAACAATTATGGACATTGCATTGAAGAAGTTATACAGTGAAAATTATTAGGGTAAAATGGAATCATAGAAAAATTTCATCTAAGGGGAATGATAAGGAATGATCATTTTTTGGCATTATTTGAAGATGCCATGCTCTAATGTTCTAAAAAGAGTATAATTTATTTTTAAGTAGGAAATAAAAAACAACATAAATTTACCTTTTACATTTTAAATGGGTGAATTTTATGGTATGTGAAATATATCTCCACAAAGGTGTTTTTAAAAAACTCCACTTAATCTCCCTGTTACTCTGATTTGTTTATGACTTTCTAATGCAGAAACTTTCCTTATCCCAAAGCATTGAGAAGGTCCTCTGCACTTGGAGGCTGCTCTTTCCTAGAACTAGCTTGAAAACATACTCTCTCTCTCTCTCTCTCTCTCTCTCTCTCTCTCTCTCTCTCCTATTTTCATTAAAGCCCTAATTATGACATTGAAAAGACTTTATGAAAGATTTTGTGTTTTAGTTTCATCAGAATCCCCCATGAAACCTAAGTTGCTTTCCATTCTAGGTCTTGTGTTTATTTTAATAAGGGACTGTTTTCCCATAGATGAGGTTAAGTGTCTAGGCTTTGTCCCATCTTTCTGCCTGTGAATTCTCACATTGTAATTGTAGCTGTGGTGATACTATTCCTTCATGTAGAGGTTAAAGCTTAGGAGAAATGTGTGCACAGTAAGTCAGTGGGCTCCACTGATAATTTAGTTCTTACCAACAGTAATGGAGCTTTGGAGAGGGCTTGTATTTTTTGCCCATTTCTTTTGTTAATTCATATGAAATAAAAAACTTCTATGGGCCACTGGGTGGCTCAGTTGGTTAAGTGTCTGACTCTTGGTTTTGGCTCAGGTCATGATCACATGGTTCATGAGATGAAGCCTCGTGTTAGGGCTCTGTGCTGACAGTGAGGGAGCCTGCTTGGGATTCTCTCTCTCCCTCGCTTGCACATGTGCATGCTCTCTCTCTGTCTCTCTATCTCTCTCACAATAAAAAAATAAACCTTCTAAAGTCTTTTTACAGGAACCAATTTTCTCAAACTAAATCTTCTTAACAGGGAAACCTTTTAGGCATGAAATGAATATTCTGTGGGAAGATTTACAAAGTTTAAAACTGCCAAGCAGATTTTACCTTGGGGCATCTGGGTGGCTTAGTTGGTTAAGTGTTGGACTCTTGATTTCGGCTCAGGTCATGATCTCACAGTTTGTAAGTTCAAGTCCTGAGTCGGGCTCCTAGCTGACAGCGTGGAGCCTGCTTGGGATTTTATCTCTCCCTCTCTCTGCCCCTCCCCTGCTCTCTCTCTCAAAATAAATAAATAAACTTAAAAAAAGAGAGGGTTTTACCCAGTGGATGCCACGAAGCTAATGTGAAGTCCTATGCTAGGCCTAGGGGATAGAGAGATGAAGTAGATACAGTGCAAGCCTACAGGTAGCACATGGCCTAATGGGAGAGAAAGATAGGCATATTTACAACCAGCCATGTTATGGTGACCATGCTTAGTGAACTGGAATTTAGAATATATACTCTGTATTTTTTTTAATGTTTATTTTTGGGAGTTAGAGAGACAGAGTGCAAACGGGGGAAGGGCAGAGAGAGATAGAGAGAGAGAGAGAGAGAGAGAGAGAATCTGAAGCAGGCTCCAGGCTCTGAGCTGTCAGCACAGAGCCCGATGCAGGGCTTGAACCCATGAAGCGTGGGATCATGACCTGCACCGAAGTCGGTCACTTAACCGACTGAGCCACCCAGGCACCCCATATGCTCCATATTAATAGGAATTTACTTATGTGCTTAAGGTAACAACAGGATGTGATATTTTAAATTAGTACTGTTCCTTATTTTCTGGGACATTTAGTACTAATAACAGATAAATTAGAATTTTGTAATTCTTTTTTGAGAGTACCACTGAACAGTGGTGAGAAGAGAGGAAATAATGCTACTGAATTTCTTGCCTCTTTTTTGCCCTCCCCTAACATTTTCATGTTGTTGAAATCTGGTTGAGGGAATGCCATAAGAATATCTGATAAATAAAGAAGCCACTAAAAGATAATATGTAAAAGATATGAAAATAGGGCAGAGGCAGTCTTACTGTGGAAACACTTGGCATGTTAAAACCTCTTTATACCATGAGTATATGATTTGGTTATTCTTTGGTTCATAAAAGCTTTTGTAGGTTGAAATTTAAACTTCTTTGTGTAACATACAATATTCTTCACAGTTTGTCTTCTACTTAGAAGACTTTTTCAGTTTTATTTCTTCCCCACACCATCTACTTGCCAACTGCTTGCAGTTCTCAGAATATTTCTAATTTTTTTCTATATCCATTGTCTCTCTATCTGCTATTTCTTTTGCTTGGAATTTCCTCATCCCTTCTTACTTGGGTAAATGTCTCTTTATTTTCGTAGTCACAGCCAAATATATATTACTTTTTTATGAAGTCTTTCCTACATCAAAACAATTGCTCTCTTGTTTGTCTTTGTAGTTTGTCTTTGTAGCCTGTCATAGTTCTGACACAAAATAGATGCTGAGTAAACATTTTGCATGTTTAAACATCAAAATTCCTTGCAAAATAAATGTTCTTTGAATGTTAGCTTGCCTGACCAAATGACCCACAGTAGAATGGTTCCTGGCTTTGGGACTTCTCCCAGGCTCTCCTAGAGAATTTCTTGTCTGAGCTAGGAATCTAATGCATATCTTCAGCTCCTAGATTTTGGATTTAGGCTATTAGGGTCCACTGGCTTCTCGGAGGAGGGCTCCTAATTTTCTCATAAGGAAATACACATTTGGATATGGAGTTTTTGAAATTTTGATTATACCAGTGTTAATTTAGCGTTCACAGAATCATAGAATGTTAGAACTTCAAGAGACCTTTTTTTTTTTTTAAATAAAATTTATTGTCAAATTGGTTTCCATACAACATCCAGTGCTCATCCCAACAGGTGCCCTCCTCAATACCCCTCACCCACCCTACCCTCCCTCCCACCCCCCATCAACCCTCAGTTTATTCTCAGGTTTTAAGAGTCTCTTATGGTTTGCCTCCCTCCCTCTCTAACCTTTTTTTCCCCTTCCCCTCCCCCATGGTCTTCTGTTAAGTTTCTCAGGATCCACATAAGAGTGAAAACATATGGTATCTGTCTTTCTCTGTATGACTTATTTCACTTAGCATAACACTCTCCAGTTCCATCCACATTGCTACAAAAGGCCATAGTTCATTCTTTCTCATTGCCAGGTAGTATTCCATTGTGTATATAAAGCACAATTTCTTTATCCATTCCTCAGTTGATAGACATTTAGGCTCCTTCCATAATTTGGCTCTTGTTGAAAGTGCTGCTATAAACATTGGGGTACAAGTGCCCCTATGCACCAGCACTCCTGTATCCCTTGGATAAATTCCTAGCAGTGCTATTGCTGGGTCATAGGGTAGATCTATTTTTAATTTTTTGAGGAACCTCCACACTGTTTTCCAGAGCAGCTGCACTAGTTTGCATTCCCACCAACAGTGCAAGAGGGTTCCCATTTCTCCACATCCCCGCCAGCATCTATAGTCTCCTGAGTTGTTCATTTTAGCCACTCTGGCATGAGATGATATCTGAGTGTGCTTTTGATTTGTATTTTCCTGATGAGGAGCGATGTTGAGCATCTTTTCATGTGCCTGTTGGCCATCTGGATGTCTTCTGTAGAGAAATGTCTATTCATGTTTTCTGCCCATTTCTTCACTGGGTTATTTGTTTTTCGGGTGTGGAGTTTGGTGAGCTCTTTATAGATTTTGGATACTAGCCCTTTGTCTGATATGTCATTTGCAAATATCTTTTCCCATTCTGTTGGTTGCCTTTTACTTTTGGTGACTGTTTGCTTTGCTGTGCAGAAGCTTTTTATCTTCATGAGGTCCCAATAGTTCATTTTTGCTTTTAATTTTCTTGCCTTTGGGGATGTGTCAAGTAAGAAATTGCTGTGGCTGAGGTCGGAGAGGTTTTCCTTGCTTTCCCCTCTAGGGTTTTGATGGTTTCCTGTCTCACATTCAGGTCCTTTATCCATTTTGAGTTTATTTTTGTGAACAGTGTAAGAAAGTGGTCTAGTTTCATTCTTCTGCATGTTGCTGTCCAGCTCTAACTTGGAGAGACCTTTGAAGTCATGTAGTACAACCCCCTTTTTTATTGATGAAGGAAATAGAATGAAAGTTCACTTAGCTGTAAAATGGCAGAGAAGCTACCAGGAGCTCAGGCCTCCTGCCGTTTGTACTAAAAGACACTAGAGAATATGTCTAGGCAAAGCCAATGGGTAGGTGAAGGAGAGGGGCTTTGGATATGTGTCTTTCCTGTGACACATAGCAACTATCATATTTACAAACATGAAGTGGTCCACAGAAATGAATTTGCTTCTTACACCTTAGTCCTGTGTTGTACATACACAGGAGAAATTATCTCAAGTTAAAGGAATTGGATTGTTTTTTCTTAAAAATTCTCTGGAGAGAAATTGAGATTACATTGCCAGCTTTTTACAATGAACCCAATATGGAGTGCAGTTTACTCTTGAACAATATGGGGATTAGGAGCACCCACCCCTCTCCCCTGTGCAGTGAAATATTCACATATAACTTTTGATTTCCCCCAAACTTAACTACTAATAGCCTACTGTTCACTGGAACCTTTACTAATAACAAAAAACGGTCGATTAACACATATTTTATAACATTTTATGTATTATATATTGTATTCTTACAATAAAGTAAGCTAAAGAAAAGAAAATGTTATTAAGAAAATCATGAGACAATACATTTAGAGTACTATACCATATTTATGAAAAAACAAAACAAAACAAACAGCTGTGTATAAATGGACCCATGTGGTTCAAACCTGTGTTATTCAAGGGTCAACTGTATGCTTGTTTGGGGGCTTTAGATTCCCTTCATAAAAATAGTAACATTCTCAGCATACACATTTGGAGAAAGCAGCTGGTGTTGATGGAAAGAGTTCTGGCCTGGGATTAAGTCCTAGCACTGCCAGATCTCACTGTGGACTTTTCATAAGGCCCTTACTCTGTTCTCTGGGCTTTGTTTTCCCCTTACATAAAATCCCCTTACATGGGTTCCTCTCATGAATATTCTTGTGTTGATATGCTAGGTTCTGAAGGCATTTTTAACATTCTGCTGAAGTAGCCCCTCCTTCTAGCCATCTGCTGCATTCCAGGAGAGGCCCTTATTCTCTCCCTATTGCCTAATTAGATTGTTTCATGCTACAGACTAATGGGCATGCTGCACTTGTCATTTCTGTAGATCCCTTTGTTTTCTCTTGAATTTCACAGTTTCTTTGTTTGTTCATTTCTCATCAGGCTCTATTGTTTTCTTATTAATAGAGGTTTGTCTTCTTAGTCATTTCTCAACTCCTCAGTTCTGAAAACCATTCAGTGCTGGAGGACTCTACTCCTCTATTTTATTTTAGCTGGAACACTACCAAATATAACAGTATGTGTATTTCAAGGTCATGCAGCTTGTACCTCTGCAAATAGTCTCTGTGCTTTCTTTAAAAATGGTATTCATTTGTCATTAAAATATTATTGTAATAATGAAAAATTTTTATTTATAAGCTTAGCTTTTAATTTTTATATGTTCTTGTCCAGTTTTATCCATATGTAATTTTTCTTTTTCTTTTAAATATTTTTATTTTTTTGAGAGTGAGAGAGAAAGAGAGAGGGAGGGAAGGAGGGGAGAGAGAGAGAGAGAGAGAGAGAGAGAGAGAGAGAGATTAGTGGGGGAGGGGTAGAGAGAGAAGGGGACAGAGGATCCTAAGCAGGCTCTGTGCTGTGAGCAGAGAGCCTGATGCAGGGCTCGAACTCATGAACCATTAGATCAGATGACCTGAGCAGAAGTTGGAGGCTTAACTGACTGAGCCACCCAGGTGTCCCTGTCCATATGTATTTTAATCATGTTTTTGAATCATTTTTCCAATACAAGGGTAATGTAACTGCATAGAAAATATTTTGAAAATAAGAAGAGGAAAGCAAATCTCTTCAAAATGCCATCACTCTTGTTCAACCACTATTAATCCATCACTAATTACCAGGGAAATGAAAATCAAAACCGTGGTGAGATATCACCTTACAGCTGTTAGAATCAGTTTCATCAAAAACAAAAGATATGGAGAAAAGGGAAGGGTATGAAGAAAAGGGAACCCTCTTGCACTATTGATGGGAATGTAAATTGCTGCAACAACTATGGAAAACAGTATGGAGGTTCCTTAAAAAATTAAAAATTACAACTACCATATGTTCAGTAGTCCCATGCCAAGAGATGGAAATAACCTAAATGTCCAGTGGTGGATGAATTGGTAAAGTAGTGGTGGTATATAAACACACACACACACACACACACACACACACACACACACACACACAGTGGAATATTCAGTCATAAAAGGAAGGATGTCCGTTATTTGTGATAGCATTACTATAACTTGAGGGAATTATGCTACGTGAAATAAGACAGATAGAGAAAAACAAATACTGTATGATTTCATTTGTGGAATCTAAGGATCTGAACTAATCACAACAGAAAACAGATTGGGTGGTTGCCAGAGGCAGGGGTGAGGGCTGTGAGAATCGGGTAAAGGTGATCAAAAGGTACAAACTGAAAAAGAAATGATACATTTCATTCCAGTTTTTTAAATTTATAGAATAGTTGCAAAAATAGTACATGGGATTTCTATATAAACTTGATACTCTTCACCTAGGTTCTTCACATGTTAACATTACTCACTTTTTTAAAAACCTCAATTCCTGTGTAGTTAATATACAGTGCTATATTAGTTTCAGGTGTATGATATAGTAATTAAACACTTCCATACATCATCCTGTGCTCATCAAGACAAGTGCACTCCTTAATCCCCATCATATAGTTAACCCATTCTCCCACCTACCTCCCCGTTGGTAACCGTCAGCTTGTTCTCTATAGTTAAGAGTCTTGTTTCCTGCTGTCTCTGTCTCTCTCTCTTGTTTTTTTTCCCTTTGCTTCATTTGTTTTATTTCTTACATTCTACATATGAGTGAAATCATATGGTATTTGTCTTTCTCTGACTCACTTATTTCACTTAGCATAATACTCTGTAGCTCCATCCATGTCATTGCAAATTGCAAGATTTCCTTTCTTTTTATGGCTGAACAATATTACATTATATATATATATATATATATATATATATATATATAT
>NW_024420375.1:455285-455530 GCF_014898765.1 Herpailurus yagouaroundi | reverse complement strand
TATATATATATATATATATATATATATATATACTACATTTTCTTTATCCATTCATCCATCAGTGGACATTTGGGCTCTTTCCATACTTTGGCTATTGTTGATAGTGCTGCTATAAACATGGGGGTGCATGTGTCCCTTCGAAACAGCACACCTGTATCACATAGATAAATGCCTAGTGGTGTAATTGTGGGGTCGTAAGGTAGTTCTATTTTTAGTTTTTTGAGGAACTTCCATACTGTTTTCCA
>NW_024420375.1:442107-454885 GCF_014898765.1 Herpailurus yagouaroundi | reverse complement strand
TGTGTGTGTGTGTGTGTGTGTGTGTGTGTGTGTGTGTTTTCAATATACAACTTATATAGATGGTAACCTACTCTAGTACTTTCCCCCTTTTCTTCCTCTCTTCCTTCCTTCCTCCTTCCCTCCCACCACCCTCTCATTCCTTCTCTTCTTTCTTTCTTTCTTTCTTTCTTTCTTTCTTTCTTTCTTTCCTTCTTTCTTTCTTTCCTTCTTTCTTTCTTTCTTTCTTTCTTTCTTTCTTTCTTTCTTTCCTCCATCCCCTCCCCTCTCCTCCCCTCCCCTCCCCTCCACTCCACTCTCTTCTCCTCTCCTTTCTCCTACATGCCCTGGCTAGAATCTCCAGAATAATGTTGAATAGAACTGGTGAGAGTGGACATCTTTTTCTCATCATTGAATGAGGGGGAAATTATTCAGTCTTTCACTTTTAAGTATGAAGTGAACTGTATGTTTGTTTTTTTTTATAGAGGCTTTATATCAGGTTGAGGAAATTTCCTCTATTCCTAGTTTGTTGAGTGTTTTAATAATGAAAATTGTTAGATTTTATCAAATACTTTGTCAAATGAGATTATTATGTTATTTTTCTTCTTTATTCTAATGATGTGATTATGACATTAATTTTCATGTTGAACCAACCATGCATTTGTGAAGTAAATCCCACTTGGCCATAGTGCATAATCCATTTTATATGTTACTAGAACAAGTTTGCTGCTTTTGTTTTTATTGTAATTGAGGGTTTTGCTTTTATATTTATAAGAGTTTCTTTTATAGTGTTTTTATATTTATAAGGGGTTTTTTGATGATGACTTTTCTTTTATATCAGGGTAATATTGGCCTTATAGAGTGAGTTGGGAAGTGTTTTCTTTTTTTTCAACCTTTTTTTCAACCTTTCTTTTTTTCAACCTAGAAAGTTTAAGTTAAGACTTTGTATTCTTATTTCTTTATGTAGTTTTGCCTGTTGAGTTCATTCTCTGTCACTCTGCTTTTTATAAAGTATTTTATTAGATTTTGAAAATAAAAAAATATTTTTTTTAAATTGAAGTATGGTTGACACATGATATATTAGTTTTAGGTGTACAACATAGTGATTCAACTTTTTTTTTAAATTTTAAATGTTTATTTATTTTTGAGAGAGACAGAGACAGAATGCCAGTGGGTTAGGGGCAGAGAGAGAGAGGGTGACACAGAATCTGAAGCAGGGTCCAGGCTCCAAGCTGTCAGCACAGAGCCCGATGCGGGGCTCGAACTAATAAACTGCAAGATCATGACCTGAGCTGAAGTCAGACACTTAACCAACTTAGCCACCCAGGAGTCCCGTGATTCAACAGTTTTATACATGATGCAGTGCTTACTACAATAAGAGTAATTACTATCTGCCACTTTACAAAGTTATTACTTTATTAAGTATATTCCCTATGCTGTACTTTTCATCCCCATAACTCATTTCTTTTATAACTGGAGGTTTCTTTGTCTTAATCTCCATTATGTATTTTACCCATACTCCCATCCTATATCCCCTGGCAAAACCAGTTTGTTCTTTGTATTTATAAATTGGTTTCTGTGTGTGTGTGTGTGTGTGTGTGTGTGTGTGTGTGTGTGTCTGTTAGTGTGCACATGTGTGTGTTCTTTAAATGTTGGTAGAATTCACCAGTGAAGTCTTCTGGGCTTGGGCTTTTCTTCATGGAAAATTCTAAAATGACAAACTTAATCTTTTAAAAATACAAATTTAATCCCTGAACATAGTGGTTGTAGGTATTTTCAGATTTCTCTTTATTCTTGAGTTAGTTTTAGCAATCTGTGTCTTTCAAAGAATTTTTAGTTTCATGTGATCTAACTTTTGGCATACGGTTGTTCATAAAACTCCCTAATAATAATTTTTATTTCTTTTTTTAAAATGTTTATTTTCAGAGACAGAGTGAGTGAGCATGCGAGTTGGGGAGAAAGGCAGAGGGGAGCAGAGAGAGAATCTTAAGCAGGGTCCACTCTCAGCACACAGCCCAATGTGGGGCTCCATCTCATGACTGAGATCATGATCAAGAGTCAGTCATTTAACTGACTGAGACACTCAGGTGCCCCTAATTGTTTTTATTCCTATAAAATTATAGTAATGTTCCTTCTTTCAGTCACGATGATGGTTATTTGAGCTTTCTTTGTTTTTTCTGGGTTAGTCTAGGTAAAAGTTAGTTAATTTTGTTGATTTCTTTAAAAAACGAACCTTTGCTTTTGTTGTTTTCCTGCAGTTTTTATTTTTCTTTTTTTAAGTTTTAATTATTTTATTTTTTTCTATACATGGAATTTATTGTCAAATTGGTTACCATACAACACCCAGTGCCTATCCCAAAAGGTGCCCTCCTCAATACCCATCACCCACCCTCCCTTCTATCCCACCCGCATCAACCCTCAGTTTGTTCTCAGTTTTTAACAGTCTCTTATGCTTTGGCTCTCTCCCACTCTAACCTCTTTTTTTTTTCCTTCCCCTCCCCCATGGGTTTCTGTTAAGTTTTTCAGGATCCTCATAAGAGTGAAACCATATGGTGTCTCTCTTTCTCTGTATGGCTTATTTCACTTAGCATCACACTCTCCAGTTCCATCCACATTCCTACAAAAGGCCATATTTCATTCTTTCTCATTGCCACGTAGTACTCGATTGTGTATATAAACCACAATTTCTTTATCCATTCATCAGTTGATGGACATTTAGGCTCTGTCCATATTTGGCTATTGTTGAGAGTGCTGCTATAAACATTGGGGTACAAGTGCCCCTATGCATCAGTACTCCAGTATCCCTTGGGTAAATTCCTAGCAGTGCTACTGCTGGGTCATAGGGTAGGTCTATTTTTAATTTTTTGAGGAACCTCCACACTGTTTTCCAGAGGGGCTGCACCAATTTGCATTCCGACCAACAGTGCACGAGGGTTCCTGTTTCTCCACATGCTCTCCAGCATCTATAGTCTCCTGATTTGTTCATTTTGGCCACTCTGACTGGCGTGAGGTGATATCTGAGTGCGGTTTTGATTTGTATTTCCCTGATGAGGAGCGACGTTGAGCACATTTTCATGTGCCTGTTGGCCATCCGGATGTCTTCTTTAGAGAAGTGTCTATTCATGTTTTCTGCCCATTTCATCTCTGGCTTATTTGTTTTTCGGGTGTGGAGTTTGGTGAGCTCTTTATAGATTTCGGATACTAGCCCTTTATCCAATATGTCATGTTCAAATACCTTTTCCCATTCTGTTGGTTGCCTTTTAGTTTTGTTGGTTGTTTCCTTTGCTGTGCAGAAGCTTTTTATCTTCATAAGGTCTGAGTAGTTCATTTTTGCTTTTAATCGCCTTCCTTTGGGGATGTGTCAAGTAAGAAATTGCTACGGCTGAGGTCAGAGAGGTCTTTTCCTGCTTTCTCCTCTAGGGTTTTGATGGTTTCCTGTCTCACATTCAGGTCCTTTATCCACTATGAGTTTGTTTTTGTGAATGGTGTGAGAAAGTGGTCTAGTTTCAACCTTCTGCATGTTGCTGTCCAGTTCTCCCAGCACCATTTGTTAAAGAGACTGTCTTTTTTTCCATTGGATGTTCTTTCCTGCTTTGTCAAAGATTAGTTGGCCATACGTTTGTGGGTCTAATTCTGGGGTTTCTATTCTATTCCATTGGTCTATATGTCTGTTTTTGTGCCAATACCATGCTGTCTTGATGATCACAGCTTTGTAGTAGAGGCTAAAGTCTGGGATTGTAATGCCTCCTGCTTTGGTCTTCTTCTTCAAAATTACTTTGGCTATTCGAGGCCTTTTGTGGTTCCATATGAAATTTAGGATTGCTTGTTCTAGCTTAGAGAAGAATACTGGTGCAATTTTGATTGGGATTGCATTGAATGTGTAGATAGCTTTGGGTAGTATTGACATTTTGACAGTATTTATTCTTCCAATCCATAAGCACGGAATCTTTTTCCATTTCTTTATATCTTCGTCAATTTCCTTCATCAGCTTTTTATAGTTTTCAGCATACAGATCTTTTAAATCTTTGGTTAGATTTATCCCTAGGTATTTTATGCTTCTTGGTGCAATTGTGAATGGGATCAGTTTCTTTATTTGTCTTTCTGTTGCTTCATTGTTAGTGTATAAGAATGCAACTGATTTATGTACATTGATTTTGTATCCTGCAACTTTGCTGAATTCATGTATCAGTTCCAGCAGGCTTTTGGTGGAGTCTATCGGATTTTCCATGTATAATGTCATGTCATCTGCAAAAAGTGAAAGCTTAACTTCATCTTTGCCAATTTTGATGCCTTTGATTTCCTTTTGTTGTGTGATTGCTGATGCTAGAACTTCCAACACTATGTGAAACAACAGTGGTGAGAGTGGACATCCCTGTCGTTTTTCTGATCTCAGGGAAAAAGCTCTCAGTTTTTCCCCATTGAGGATGATGTTAGCTGTGGGCTTTTCATAAATGGCTTTTATGATCTTTAAGTATGTTCCTTCTATCCCGACTTTCTCAAGGGTTTTTATTAAGAAAGGGTGCTGGATTTTGTCAAAGGCCTTTTCTGCATCGATTGACAGGATCATATGGTTCTTATCTTCTCTTTTATTAATGTGATGTATCACATTGATTGATATGCGAATGTTGAACCAGCCCTGCATCCCAGGAATGAATCCCACTTGATCATGGTGAATCATTCTTTTTATATGCTGTTGAATTTGTTTTGCTAGTATCTTATTGAGAATTTTTACATCCACATTCATCAGGGATATTGGCGTATAGTTCTCTTTTTTTACTGGGTGTCTGTTTGGTTTAGGAATCAAAGTAATACTGACTTCATAGAATGAGTCTGGAAGTTTTCCTTCCCTTTCAATTTCTTGGAATAGCTTGAGAAGGATAGGTATTATCTCTGCTTGAAACGTCTGGTAGAACTCCCCTGGGAAGCCATCTGGTCCTGGACTCATATTTATTGGGAGATTTTGATGCCTGATTCAATTTCTTTGCTGGTTATGGGTCTGTTCTAGCTTTCTATTTTCTCCTGATTGAGTTTTAGAAGGGTGTGGGTGTTTAGGAATTTGTCCATTTCTTCCAGGTTGTCCAGTTTGTTGGCATATAATTTTTCATAGTATTCCCTGATAATTGTTTGTATCTCTGAGGGATTGGTTGTAATAATTCCATTTTCATTCATGATTTTATCTATTTGGGTCATCTCCCTTTTCTTTTTGAGAAGCCTGGCTAGAGGTTTGTCAATTTTGTATATTTTTTCAAAAAACCAACTCTTGGTTTCGTTGATCTGCTCTACAGTTTGTTTAGATTCTATATTGTTTATTTCTGCTCTGATCTTTATTATTTCTCTTCTTCTGCTGGGTTTAGGCTGCCTTTGCTGTTCTGCTTCTATTTCCTTTAGGTGTGCTGTTAGATTTTGTATTTGGGATTTTTCTTGTTTCTTGAGATAGGCCTGGATTGCAATGTATTTACCTCTCAGGACTGCCTTCGCTGCATCCCAAAGCGTTTGGATTGTTGTATTTTCATTTTCATTTGTTTACATAAATTTTAAATTTCTTCTCTAATTGTCTGGTGGACGCACTCATTCTTTAGTAGGGTGTTCTTTAACCTCCATGCTTTTGGATGTTTTCCAGACTTTTCCCTGTGGTTGATTTCAAGCTTCATTGCATTGTGGTCTGAAAGTATGCATGGTATAATTTCAATTCTTGTATACTTATGAAGGGCTGTTTTGTGACCCAGTATGTGATCTATCTTGGAGAATGTTCCATGTGCACTAGAGAAGAAGGTATATTCTGTTGCTTTGGGACGCAGAGTTCTAAATATATCTGTCAAGTCCATCTTATCCAATGTATCATTCAGGGCCCTTGTGTCTTTATTGACCATGTCTAGATGGTCTATCCATTTCTGTAAGTGGAGTGTTAACGTCCCCTGCAATTACCACATTCTCATCAATAAGGTTGCTTGTGTTTGTGAGTAATTATTTTATATATTTGGGGGCTCCCGTATTCAGTGCATAGACATCTATAATTGGTATCTCTTCCTGATGGATAGACCCTGTAATTATTATATAATGTCCTTCTTCATCTCTTGTTACAGCCTTTAATTTAAAGTCTAGTTTTTCTAAGTATGGCTACTCCAGCCTTCTTTTGGCTTCCAGTAGCATGACAAATAGTTCTCCATCCCTTCACTTTCAATCTGAAGGTGTCCTCAGGTCTACAATGAGTCTCTTGTAGACAGGAGATAGATGGGTCTTGTTTTTTTATCCATTCTGATACCGTATGTCTTTTGGTTGGCGCATTTAGTCCTTTTACATTCAGTGTTATTATAGAAAGATACGGGCTTAGAGTCATTGTGATGTCTGTAGGTTTCATGCTTGTAGCGATGTCTCTGGTATTTTGTCTCACAGGATCCCCCTTAGGATGTCTTGTAGTGCTGGTTTAGTGGTGAATTCCTTCAGTTTTTGTTTGTTTGGGAAGACCTTTATCTCTCCTTCTATTCTAAATGACAGACTTGCTCGATAAAGGATTCTCGGCTGCATATTTTTCTGTTCATCACATTGAAAATCTCCTGCCATTCCTTTCTGGCCTGCCAAGTTTCAGTAGAGACATCGGTCACGAGTTATAGGTCTCCCTTTATATGTTAGAGCACGTTTATCCCTAGCTGCTTTCAGAATTTTTTCTTATCCTTGTATTTTGCCAGTTTCACTATGATATGTCGTGCATAAGATCGATTCAAGTGATGTCTGAAGGGAGTTCTCTGTGTCTCCTGCATTTCAATGCCTTTTTACTTACCAAGATCAGGGAAGTTCTCAGCTATTATTTCTTCAAGTACATCTTCAGCACCTTTCCCTCTCTCTTCATCCTCTGGAATACCAATTATTTGTAGATTATTTCTCTTTAGTGCATTACTCTGTTCTCTAATTTTCCCCTGATACTCCTGGATTTTTTTTTCTCTCTTTTTCTCAGCTTACTCTTTTTCCATAATGTTATCTTCTAGTTCACCTATTCTCTCCTCTGCCTCTTCTATCTGAGCTGTGGTCGTTTCCATTTTATTTTGCAGCTCGTTTATAGCATTTTTAAGCTCCTCCTGACTGTTCCTTAGTCCCTTGATCTCTGTAGCAATAGATTCTCTGGTGTCCTCTATACTGGTTTTAAACCCAATGATTAATTTTATGACTATTTTTTTAAATTCACTTTATGTTATGTTGCTTAAATCCTTTTTGATCATTTTGTTAGCTGTTATTTTCTGGAGATTCTTTTGTGGGGAATTCTTCCGTTTTGTCATTTTGGATAGTCCCTGGAGTGGTGCGGAATTGTGGGGCACTTCCCCTGTGCTGTCTTGAATAACTTGCGTTGGTGGGCTGAGCCGCAGTCATACCTGATGTCTGCCCCCATCCCACAGCTGGGGCCACAGTCAGACTGGTGTGTACCTTCCCTTCCCCTCTCCTAGGGGCAGGATTCACTGTGGGATGGCATGGCCCATCTGGGCTACTTGCATACTGTCAGGCTTGTGGTTCTGGGGATCTGGCTTATAAGCTGGGGTTGATCGGCAAGGTGCACAGGGGCAGGAGTGGCAGGCTCAGCTCACTTATCCTTTGGTTATCCGCTTCCGGGGAGTGGGGGCTGAGACACCAGGAGGGGGTCAGGCCCGCCGCCAGAGGGATGGATCCGCAGAAGCACAGCGTTGGGTGTTTGCGGGATGCAAGTAAGTTCCCTGGCAGGAACTGGTTCCCTTTGGGATTTTGGCTGGGGGATGGGCAAGGGAGATGGCGATGGCGAGCGCCTTTGTTCCCCACCAAGCTGAGTTCTGTCCTCCAGGGCTCAACAAGTCTCCCTCCCGTTGTCTTCCAGCCTTCCCGCTCTGTGAGCAGAGCTGTTAACTTACAGCCTCACAGATGTTAAGTCCTGCTTGCTGTCAGAACACACTGTGTCCAGCCCCTCCACTTTTGCAAGCCAGACTCGGTGTCTCTGCTTGGCCGGCAGGCCGCCCCCGCCCCCCCATCCCTCCCGCCTGTCCATGGAGTGCGCACCGCCTCTCCACCCTTCCTACCCTCTTCCATGGGTCTCTCGTCTGTGCTTGGCTCCAGAGAATCCATTCTGCTAGTCTTCTGGCAGCTTTCTGGGTTATTTAGGCAGGTGTAGTTGGAATCTAAGTGATCAGCAGGACACGGTGAGCCCAGCGTCCTCCTAAGCTGCCATCTTCCCTCAATCCTGTTTTTATTTTTCTATTTTATTGTTTTCTGCTCTAATCTTTAATATTTTCTTGCTAATACTGGCTTTATTTTGTTCTCTTTCCATTATCTAAAGAGGAAAGTTTAGTTAATTATTTAACATCTTTCTTCTTTTTTAATATAAGTATTTGTAGCTATAAATTTGATTGTAAGCACTGCTTTAGTTACATGCCCTATGTTTTTGGGTGTTGTGCCTTCATTTTCATTCATCTTTAAATATTTTCTAATTTCCCTTGTGATTTGTCATTTTACCCATTTACTACTTGGTAGTGTGTTGTTTATTTTCCACATACTTGCAAGTTTCTCAACTTTATTTCCATTAGTAATTTCTAATATTCCATGTGGTCATAATTCTATGATTTCATACTTCTATGATTTCAGTTCTTTCAAGTTTATTGAGGAATTTTTATGGACTAGTATATTCTATGTGGGAGGAATTTTTATGGACTAATATATGGTCTGTGGGAAGATATTGTTTATTTTTGTTTTTTTAACTTTTATTTATTTTTGAGAGACAGAGAGAGACAGAGCATGAGCAGGAGAGGGGAGGAGAGAGAGAGGAAGACACAAAATCTGAAGCAGTCTATAGGCTCCAAGCTGTCAGCACATAGCCCAATGTGGGGCTTGAACTCATAAACAGATCATGACCTGAGCTGAAGTCAGACATTCAACCGACTGAGCCACCCAGGTGCCCCAATGTGGGAGAATATTCTATGTCCACTTGAGAAGAATGTATATTCTGCTGTTGTTGGGTGGAGTGTGCTATAGAGGTATGTTAGGTCTAATTAGCTTATGATGTTGTCCAAACCTTATATTTCTTTATTGATTATCTGTCTAGTTCTAACCTTTAATGAAAATAGATTATTGGATTCTCCAACTATTATTGTTGAATTGTTTGTTTCTCCTTTCAGTTTTGTCATTGTTATATGTGCTTTGGGGGCTCTATTGTGAGGTACATATGTGTTTATAATGGTTATACCTTCCTCGTGAATTGGCCTTTTTATCATTATAAAATGTCCTTTATTATTTCCAGTGTAATTTATGCTCTGAAATGTATTTTATCTGATGCTTGTATAGCCACTAAAGCATCCCCATTATCTGTTTCATTTTTTTTTACTTTTGACTTATTTGTGTCTTGAATGTAATATGTGTCTCGTATAGATAGTATACTGTTCAATTTTTTAAAAAATCCACTTTTCACTCACTTTCTTTCGATTAGGTTATCTGATCAATTCGCATGTCATGTATTCATTGATGTAGTTGGATTTATGTCTGGTGTTTTACTTTTTTAATGTGTCATGCCTTTTTTGTTCATATATTCCTTTACTGCTTTCTTTTGTATTAAATGCTATCATTGTTATTATTATTGTACACATTACATATTGTATTAAAAAACAATATTACATTGTTATGATAATTAGCTTATAAAACTTTATTACATTGTTATAATAATTAACTTATAAAACTTTATCTTTTTTAAAATGTTTATTTTGAGACAGAGAGAGAGAGAGTGAGCACAAGCAGGAGAGAGGCAGAGAGAGGAAGAGGCAATCCCAAGCAGACTCTGCACTGTCAGTGCAGAGCCCAATGAGGGGCTTGATCTTACAAACCATGAGATCATAACCTGAGCTGAAATCAAGAGTTGGATGCTTAACAGATTGAGCCACCCAGGTGCCCCAACTGTATGTCTTTTAAAGAAGTTGAGGGAATGAGAATAGGCTTACATTTATAGAGTTTGTTATATTAGCCTTCTTGGGTGCAAGTTCTGGTTCACTTTATTTGCTTTTGTAGATTTAAGTTACCATTTTTTATCATTTCGTACTCTATTATAGCTTTGGTTTTACTTTCCTTCTTTGTGATTTTATTGTAAAATATAGTATGTTTCCTTTGTGCAGGCCCCCAAATGCAGTCATGTACATATTGTTTTGTGCTTTCTTTTTTTTTTAATGTTTATTTCTGAGGCAGAGAGAGACAGAGCATGAGTCGGTGAGGGGCAGAGAGAGAGGGAGACACAGAATCAGAAGCAGGCTCCAGGCTATGAGCTGTCAGCACAGAGCCCGATGCAGGGCTCAAACTCACAAACCGTGAGATCATGACCTAATCTGGTCAGTCGCTCAACCAACTGAGCCACCCAGGCGCCCCTATACAGTTGCTTTCTTTTTTTAAAATTTTTTTAACGTTTATTTATTTTTGGGACAGAGAGAGACAGAACATGAACGGGGGAGGGGCAGAGAGAGGGAGACACAGAATCGGAAGCAGGCTCCAGGCTCTGAGCCATTAGCCCAGAGCCCGACGTGGGGCTCGAACTCCCGGACCATGAGATCGTGACCTGAGCTGAAGTCGGAGGCTTAACTGACTGAGCCACCCAGGCGCCCCTACAGTTGCTTTGTATATTAGTTAAGAGAACAAAGAAGAAAGATGTATATATTGTCTTTTATAATTACAGAATTTGTAAGAGATGTGAATTTTTCATGTGAATTTTAAATACTGTGTATGTTCAATTGCTTTCAGCCTGAAGAAGTCCTTTAAAATTTTTTTTGTAAGGTGAATCTGCTAGCAAGGATTCTCTCAGTAGAACACGGATCTTATCCTGTATAATTTAAATTATCTTTGAGAGTGGAGCCAGGAAAAGTTGATTAAAAAATTGTACCATGTTATTTTAATAATAAACAGCGGCTATAACCACTGGACTAGGGTTTTCTGAGGTCTCTTGTGGCTCTGACATTCTGCGATACTGTAAGCAAGATAAATGTTCTCCCTGAGATTCTTAACCCATGTTAAGACATATTTTTGACTTGCCGGTATAGTATAGGCTTGTAGTTCTCAAAATATGTTCCCTAGACCAGCAGCATTAGCATCAGTGGGCAAAATGTCAGAAATGCAAATTCTCAGCTACTACTCCACACCTATTAAACCAGAAGCTGTAGGGGTGGAACACAGTAGACTGTGTTTTAGCAAGCTCTATCTCTCCTATTGATTTTGAATCACTTTGAAGTTTGAGAACCACTGGCATAGGAAAAGAACACTGTGGGCTTTGTGGTATGGTGACTCTAGTGAGTTTTGGAGATCTCACTGACCAATTTTGGGTTGTTGCTGGGCAACTTCTCCTTTGAGCCACTTTTACTTTTTTTCTAAGGATAATAATATTTGCTCTATATAACTCACATAGTTGTTGTGATACTACTCAGAGAGTTTATGTCCAAGCTCCTTTATAAACTATTAAGCCTATATGCAGTGTAAACCATCATTATAATCAAAGGAAACTAAAATTTACTGAGCATCTAATCTATGCCAGGCACTCTGTATATGTTGTCTCATTTAGTCCTTAGCCACTCTACAAGTAGTGTTAGAATTATTTAGCAATTCAGTTTAGTTTTCCAACTGTATTGGAATCCACACATTGAAATCCAGATTCAAAATACAATTACATCAAAATCCAAATAAATCAAATTGTATCTTATATCAAAGTCTAACTGTGTAAAAATCCAGTTCATCAAAATTCGATATTGAAAGCTAAAGAATGAATGCTGTTTCTTAAAATACTTGAGTATTTTGTTGCATTCACTCACCTCCTCACTGAGAAGAGCACATGAGATCTTGTCCTATTAGTAGTTAGAACATGTTAATACTTAGCTTTGACATAGGGAACATCAGATAAATTGTGTTTCCTCTCTTGACTTCAGTCTTCATTTTAAAGTAAGCAGTTTTACCAAAAAAAACAAACAACCCCACCCTTTAAAATATCTTTTACACTTTAGTCTGTTAACTTAAGATGTATGGTTACGTGTGAAATTTAGTCATTGTTAAAAGCTATAAAAACTGCTTTCCTTTTGAACCTTTAAGGTATCTTTTTAGATTGGTTTAACTATCAAAATCAATATCAGATTAGAAATGATTGGATTGTATTGGACCTGATTAGAAAATACCAGTTGATGTAGCTAAAATTTGTCTATCAATATTGATCCTTAGCAATGTGATTACAGACTGTTGAAAGTCAGGTGAAGGGGTTTTCAAAATAAGGACATATTTCTTTTTTTTTAATTATTTTATTTTATTTTATTATTTTTTTTTTAATTTACATCCAGGTTAGTTAGCATATAGTGCAACAATGATTTCAGGGATAGATTCCTTAATGGCCCTTACCCATTTAGCACATCCTCCCTCCCACATCCCCTCAAGTAACCCTCCGTTTGTTCTCCATATTTAAGAGTCTCTTATGTTTTGTCCCCTCCCTGTTTTTATATTATTTTTGCTTCCCTTCCCTTATGGTCATATGTTCTATGTCTTAAAATCCTCATATGAGTGAAGTCATATGATATGTGTCTTTCTCTGACTGAGTGAAGTCATATGATATGTGTCTTTCTCTGACTGACTAATTTCACTTAGCATAATACTCTCTAGTTCCATCCATGTAGTTGCAAATCGCAAGATTTCATTCTTTTTGATTGCCGAGTAATACTCCATTGTATATATATATACATATATATATTGTATATATATATATATACAATGTATATATACATATATATATTGTATATATATATACAAATATATATATGTATATATATATACAAATATATATATA
>NW_024420375.1:410268-441707 GCF_014898765.1 Herpailurus yagouaroundi | reverse complement strand
TATATATACTGCATCTTCTTTATCCATTCATCCATTGATGGACATTTGGGCTCTTTCCATGATTTGGCTATTGTTGATAGTGCTGCTATAAACATGGGGATGTATTTGCCCCTTCAAAACAGTACACTTGTATCCCTTGGATAAATACTTAGTGCAATTGCTGGGTCTTAGGGAAGTTCTATTTTTAATTTTTTGAGGAATCTCCATACTGTTTTCCTGAGTGCCGCACCAGTTTGCATTCCTACCAGCAGTGCAAAAGAAATCCTTTCTCTGCATCCTCGCCAACATCTGTTGTTGCCTGAGTTGTTACTGTTAGCCTTTCTGACAAGGGTGAGGTGGTATCTCATTGTGGTTTTGATTTGTATTTCCCTGATGATGAATGATGTTGAGCATTTTTTCATGATAATGACACACTTATTTTCTGATAGAGGTACTTAAACAATATAAAATTCAGTTGAACTGTTTTGTCACAGCCCTTTCATATGTGGGGTACGAGTGTGTATGTGTTCACAAGTATATTTACTTTGAAGTACCAATCTTATTGGTTGCATATTATTACATTGTATCACATTTACGTGCATTATACGAACTGTAATTTAACAGAGGCTAGAATGTCAGCTTAAAGTTGCAGTATTTTGGTTCCTTTCTCTGTAAGTTTGACTGGACCTAGAAGCTAGGCAGTGATAGAGTAGTCAGTCTCTGAAGAATATTGTTTATCTGTGCTAAAGAAACAAATTTGCCCCAAGAGGCCATTGGCTATTGTTCCTACATCCAGGCAGCAGATTCTGTTTTGCTTTTCATCCTGTAGGTCTCTGCACAGGCATAGCAGCAGCCTATATTCTTATGATTTGAAAGCTTTAAGCTCTCTGCTTTTTAAAAAGTTTCCACAAATGACCAATTAGAAGAGAAAAAATAGTGGGGACCTTACATTTTATGTCAGTCGTTTTTGGCCTAGAAGTCTCCTCCTTTGTTCTCTCAAAGGCTGAGTCTTTTGCAGAGGCTTTGCCAAGGGAAATTGGAGTTTTCCCTTGGGACTCAGAGAACAGCAGTACTCAGTAAATCTGAAAAAGACAATCTTTTCAAATGTTAATAAGACTAAGCAGGACCCTGCAGTACAAAGGACAGATTAAATACCCAAGCAGTATAACCTTTCCCTCCCTGATGGCCAGATTCTTAATATTGGTGATAACTATAGGAAGGTAGAATTCCACCAGCTGTCAAAGGTAGAATTCCACCAGAAGGCATTTCTCTGAACTTGGAATTCCATACAACTTCCAAAAGTCACACGCAGCAAAAAGTACTGGTGCCTATTTGGGTGCCAGATTTTCACATTTTCTCTGGGTTTCTCTCTGTGTCTCTAACTGCAGCTGCTAGTGAGTGCTGAACTGGTAGTTGCTGCCACAAACGTGTGGGGAAATTGGAAAAAAAATTATGTGCTTTGGAAATTGAACAGCAGACACAGGGAAAAAAACAACTACTTATTTATTATTATTATTAAGAGTACTATTATTAATGTGAATTAAAAAGTATAGAGTCATATAATAAACATTTTTGTACCCACTTCCTGAAGATGAAAATTTGTGATGTTAGTTTCATTGCTCTCTTTTTCTAAATAAAGCATTGCAGAGTTAGTGAAGTCTGCTTTTACCCCTCTCTCTAGTCCTCAACACAGGCAACCACAATCCTGATTTGGGTGTGTATCCTTCTTGGCCATACTCTCTTTCTTTATATATTCAGGATAGATAGATAGATAGATAGATAGATAGATAGATATCTATCTCAGAGTAGTTTTATATATATTTATAAACTGTATTTATTTATAAATATAAATATTGTTTATAATATATTTATATATTTATTTAAATTTTTTCACAAATGAAATCATACTATATGTACCATTGAAGTTACATTTTTCACTCAGATGTTTAGATATTTCCATGTTGACATATATATATATATATATATATATATATATATATATATATATAGTTTATTCACTTTTAATAATGGATAGTATACTTCTGCTATGAATATTGTTGGAAAAACTAAAAATAAAATCTGCTAACCCACAAAATCCTTTTTGTAAATATAGAAAAGAAAGAAAATTATTTTGTTATTGAATAAGCTTTAAACCAAACTGGGCTGTAACTGATAGGCAATCCACTACTAACATTGCAAGGAGAGAAAGAAATTTCATCCTTTTATATAGCCAAGCAGATAAAATCCATTATGTACATGTTGTCAGATAAACATGTCCTTTACTTGTCCTCAAGTAAAGTGACTTGACAGCACTATTATATTTACATAATTCATCCAGAATTCACCTAGTATTTGAAGTGGCCATGCATTTAAATTGCCTTTATCAAAAGGAAAAAAATAAAACTTTTCTTCTATGAAAAACAGGCAATTAAAACTTGAAGCAAGGTACCTAGCATAAACTTCCAAGGTAACAGAGAGGTAAGGACTTATCTTCCTTGATGTTAATATTTCAAAGAGATGGCTGTTAGGCTTCTAAGAAAATATATTACTGGGTTACAGTGCTTATTTAGCTTTCACAAGGATTTGCATACATATCAAAGGGACAGAGGCAGCTTTACAATTAAATTTTCATAAGGAAATTAAGAAAAGGGACAGGGGAAAAGGTCTTTCCTTTGTGGCAACCAGGAACATTCAATTGTACAATATACTACATATTTACCTATTAATTTTTCTATTTATGGGATTGTAGGCTGTTTATAATGTTTCATTATTGCCAAAACATGCCAACGAACATCCTCCTATATGCCTTCCTGGGAAATATGCAAGAATTTCTCAGGTAATGAAAATTTTTAACATTACCAGATATTTCCAAATTATACTCCTACCTGGTTATATCCATTTATATATTTTATCAACAAATATAAGATTCTCCATTTGTCCACATCATTAACACTCAATATTGTTGTGCCTGAAAAATATTGCCAATCTATGAGTATGAAATGGAATCTCACTATTGCTTAATTTTTATTTTCCTATTTTTAAAAATTTGAGTATAGGGGCACCTAGGTGGCTCAGTCAGTTGAGTGTCTGACTGTTGGTGTCAGCTCAGATCATGATCTCACGGTTCGTGGGTTTGAGCCCTGCATCTGGCTCCATGGTGACAGCATGGAGCCTGCTTGGGATTCTCTTTCCCTCTCTCTCTGCCCCTCCCAGATCTCTATGTCTGTCTGTCTCTGTCTCTGTCTCTGTCTCTGTCTCTCTCAACAAATAATAAACTTAAAAAATAAAAATTTGATTATATTTGACACACAAAGTTACATTAGTTTCAGGTGTACAACACAGTGATTCAACTTTATTACATGTTATTCTGTGCTCACCACAAATGTAGCTACCATCTGTCACCATATAACACTATTACAATATCATCGACTATATTTCTTATGCTGTGCCTTTTATTCCCATGACTTGTTCATTCCATAACTAGAAGCCTGTATCTCCTACTCCCCTTCACCCATTTGTTCTCATGCCCTGAACCACTCTCCTCTCTGGTTACCATCAGTTTGTTATCTGTATTTGTAGATGTGGTTCTCCTTTTCCTTTTTATATTCATTTGTTTTTTTAGATTCCACATATGATTGTGAAATCATATGGTGTTTGTCTTTCTCTGACTTATTTCACTTAGCATAATACTCTGTAAGTGCATCCATGTTGTTGCAAATGGCATGATCTCAACCTTTTTTATGGCTGAGTAATGTTCCTGTGTGTGTGCTTGCGCATGTGCTTGGGTATATATACACCACATCTTCCTTGTCCATTCACATATTGATGGACACTTAGTTTGCTTACATATTTTGACTGTTGTCATATATCTTCTCAAGTTACTGTTTTTCTTTTTTTCTTTTTTTTAATTTTAATGGTTATTTCTTTTTGAGAGAGAGACAGAGCGTGAGCAGGGGAGGGGCAGAGAGAGGGGGAGACACAGAATCCGAAGCAGGCTCCAGGCTCTGAGCTGTCAGCACAGAGCCCAATTCAGGGCTCTAACTCACAAACTGTGAGATTATGACCTGAGCTGAATTTAGATGCTTAACCAACTGAGCCACCCAGGCACCCCTGTTTTTTTTTTTTTCCTTTGGGTAAATACCAATAGTGGAATTATTAAATCATATATTTCTATCTTAAATTTTTTGAGAAGCCTCATTCTGTTTTCAACAGTTCCTGTACCAATTTACATTTTCACCAACAGTGTATGGGGCGCTCCTTTTTCTTCTAGGCTTGCCAACATTGTTATTTCTTGTCTTTTTTTTTTTCCAGCCATTCTAACAGGTGTAGGGTGGTGTCACATTGTGGTTTTAATTTTAATTTTTCTGATTATTGGTGTTGTTGAGCATCTTCTCACGTGTCTGTTGGGCATTTGGATGTGTTCTATTCAGGTCCTCTTCCCATTTTTAAATTGGATTTTTTTGTTTGTTTGTTTGCTTATTTGTTTTGTTGTTGAGTTGTATAAGTTCTTTATATATTTAACCTCTTATTGGATATATCATTTGCAAATATCTTTTCTCATCCAGTAGATTTCTTTTTCCTTTTGATGATGGTTGTCTTTCCTGTGAAAAACCTTTTTATTTTGATGATGACCCAATATTTTTTGTTGTTGGTTTCCCTTGTGTTAGGAGATCTATCTAGAAAGATGTTTCCAGGGCTGATATCAGAGAAATTACCACCTGTGTTCTCTTGTAATATTTTTATGGTTTTGGGTATCACATTTAGGTCTACTAAAGACCTAAATTAACCATTTGAGTTTATTTTTTTTTTTTGTATGTTAAAAAGCAGTCCAGTTTTCCCAGCCCCATTTATTGAAGGGATTGTTTTTTCCCCAGTGTATTTTCTTGCCTCCTTTGTCATAGATTAAGTGACAAATATAATCATGGACTTGTTTCTGGGCTTTCTATCCTGTTGCATTGATTTCTCTGTTTTTATGGGAGTATCATACTGTTTTGACTATTACAGCTTTGTAGTATATTATGCAATGTGGAATTTTGATACCTCCAGCTTTGTTCTTCTTTCTGAAGATTTCTTTGGCTATTCAGGTCTTTTGTTCCATACAAATTTTGGGATTATTTTTTTCCAGTCTTTTGAACAATGCTTTTAGTGATTTGACATGGATTGCATTAAATCTGTAGATTGCTTTGTGTAGCATGGACATTTTAATAACGTTGGTTTTTCTAATCATGAGCATGAAGTATCTTTCCATTTGTTTGTGTCATTTTCTATTTCTTTCATCAGTGTTTTCTAGTTTTCAGAGTACCGGTCTTTCACATCTTTGGTTAAATTTATTCCTAGGTATTTTATTAATTTTTTGGTGAAATTGTAAATGGTGTTTTCTTAATTTCTCTTTCTGCTCTTTTGTTATTAGTATCATGTCTTCTGCCGATTGTGACAGTTTAACTTCTTCTTTAGGAATTTAGGTGCCACTTATTTTTCTTATCTGATTACTGTGTCTAGGACTTTCAGTACTATGTTGAATAAAAGTGGTAAGAGTGGACATCCTTGCCTTTTTCCTGTTGTTAGAGGAAAAACTCTTAGTTTTTCACCATTGACTATGATGTTAGCTGTGGGTTTTTCATTTACGGCCTTTATTAACATGAGGTATGTTCCTTATAAACCTACTTTGTTGAGAGTTTTTATCATGAATGTATATTATACTTTGTCAAATTCTTTTTCTGCATTTATTGAGATGATCATATTTTTTTTATCCTTTCTTTTGTTGATGTGATGTATCACACTGATCGTGAATATTGAACCATTCTTGCATTCCTGGCATAAATCCTATTTGATCGTGGTGAATGATATTTTAATTATTTTGTGTTTCGGTGTGGACTTCCTTGGCTTCATTGTGTTTGGAACTCCCTTGTCTTCTTGGACTTGGATGTTTATTTTTTTCTCTATGTCAGGGTGACCCTTATATTGCAATTTTTCTTTGGTGATTCTTATATCGCAAATGTTTGTTCATTTGATGTTGTCAAAGTGATCCATTAAGCTGTTCCCCTTTTATTTTATTCTTGTCTCTTTTTGCTGTTTAACTTGGGTGCTTTGCATTACCCTGTCTTCTAGATTGCTGATACATTCTGCATCTGCTAATCTATTGTTGATTCCCTCTAGTGTGTTTTTTATTTCAGTTATTATATTCAACTCTGATTGGTTCTTTTTTATATTTTTATCTCTTTATTAAAGGTCTTGCTGAGTTCTTCCACTCTTCTTTCCAGCCTAGTGAGCATCTTTTAAGACAATTACTTTAAATTCTTTATCAAGCGTATGATGTATCTCCATTTAATGTCGTTATTTTTCTGAAGTTTTCTCTTGTTCCTTCTTTTGGAACATATTCTCCATCTCCCCATTTTGCTTGACTTTCTGTATTTCTTTCTATGGACTAGGTGGACCAGCTACCTTTCCTAAACTTGAACAAATGGTCTTGTGTATGATTGTCCTGTATGTAGATTGTGTGTGCTTGGTGACTTTTCCTGGCTGGCTGTAAGGATCTGGAGGTCACTGGGCTTTCCACATAGTGGATGCCCTGTCAGGAAGCTGAGACTGAAATGGGTGCAATGCATGGTGTCCCAGTGTGCTCTCTGCAGGGGATGCACTGGTCTGGAAGCTGGAGCCAAGGCAGTGTGTGTGCTGGGAATTCCCTGGGATCTCTGTGCAGTGGATGCCCTGGCAGGATAGGTGAAACTAAACTGGGTGTGAACATGGGTACCCTAGGACTCTACAGCCAAAGGGTACCTAAGTAGGATAATCAAAACTGAATTATATGTAAACTGGGGTCTTCCTGGACTCTCCACAAAGAGGGTGCCCTAAAGAGATGGATAAAGCTTAGGCAGGGTACAGGCTGGAAGGTCTTAGGGTGCTCTGCAGAGATGACATCTTGACAGGACAACTAAAGCTAAAATGTGTGTGAGCCAGTATGGTCCCTGAGCTCTCCATGAATGTCTCCCTATGGGACAGCTGAAACTGAAATAGTTGCAAGTTGGGTTGTCATCATGTTCCCATGCTGAAGGTAACCTGGTCAGACAGCTGAAGCTGAATTGGATGCAAGATGTAGTGTCCCAAGGTGTTTATCACAGGGGACTCCCTGGCTGATTGATTACAGCTGAGGCCGGTACAGGCAGGTATGTTCCAAGACACTCATAGAGCCCAGAGGAGTTGCCCTGGTGAAGTGGCTGAAATCAATGCAGACATGAGCTTGGGATTTCCAGAGCCTCCCATATTGGGGGCACACTTGCTGGGTGACTGAATCTGAGGCTGATGTCATTCAAGAGGCTCTGGAGCACTCTGCACCAAGGGTGCCCTCGTAAGCTGTCTGAAACCAAAGTAGTGTGGACCTGGAGTGTTTTGTGGTACTTTGCATCCATGTTAACTAGGCATGAAGTTGGGACTATAGTGAGTACTAACCAGTGGTGTCCCAATGTGCACCAACCCATGACCACCTTGGTTGGATGGCTGTGGTTAGAGGCCTTGGGATTCACTGAGGCAGCCAGCCAATTAGGGTGCCCAGACTATGCACTGGTCTGTGCTTTCAAGGTTGAGGGGTAGGGTAGACCATGTCTTTTGGCCCCTCCCAAAGTGTTCCAGCAGCTACCTCACTGTTGTTTGGTGGAGTTCAAGGACTGAGGCTTTTATATGACAATTATTTTTACAAACTAAGTCTTTTTAAAGAATAATAAGAGCAAAGAAAAAAAAGGAATAAGAGGGAAAAAAGAAAAAATGAAAAAAAAAAGTAAAAGAGAAAAAGTGAGAGCAAGGCAGGGAAGATGGGGGAGTAGGAGGACCCTAAGCTTTCCTCATCCCACACATAGAACTACATCAGAGTAAATAACTTAGAGAATGACCTGAAGACTGGCAGAACAAACTCCACAACTAAAGGTAGGGAAG
Organism: Herpailurus yagouaroundi; assembly: GCF_014898765.1. Lineage (NCBI taxonomy): Eukaryota > Metazoa > Chordata > Mammalia > Carnivora > Felidae > Herpailurus > Herpailurus yagouaroundi. Next base: position 433,802 of record NW_024420375.1, on the reverse strand, counting down.
AGTCCTCATCGAACAAGGCAGAAAGGGCAGACATGCAGTTTGGGACTGAAACAGACTATGGCTCGCCATGGTCAGGAGGGATGCAGTGGTTCAGAAAAGGGTGAGAAAAAGACTGTCACACTGGGGAACTGGCATATGGAAGACAAATCCCCATATTTGCCCTTGAAAGGGAGAGAGGCTGAGTTTTGTGAGTTATTAAAACCAGTGAGACTTAAAGCTTGGAATTCTAAAAATCAGCAGGCTTGGCTCAGGGAAAGCCTGGAGGGCACTAAGAATCTGAGTCCCAGGTTTTAAAAAGATAGTGTGACAAACATTCCTTGGAGATATAGCATAGAACCACAAGTTTGAAAAACACCTGGGGCATATGGGAGATAGAGTTATTTACTCATTTCAGAGGAAGGAATTGCAAGGAGGCACCTCCAGGAACAAAGGAGCTAACAGATGCCATTTACCTCTGTGCCCACCACACCAATAGGTGCAGGAACCAGCAAGCACTGACACTTGCTACCTAACTGGCTTGCACCAGGACCTGCCACCATATGCTTTGGCAGATCTGGCCTTCAGAGTCACGCTTGTCTCAATCCAGAATACTGTGGGTCCACCCCCCCAAAAGCTGCACAAATGCCCCCAACACCACCTCTGACCCTTACAGTTTGCATGGCCTCAGATCTGGTGTCTGTGGCAGCAGGTCTCACTTGTCAAGTACACCAGTGTGCATCTTGTTAAACATTCCACACCCTGGCTGGAATGAAACATTGCATATAACAGGCAAAGAGTGCCTCTGTAGATGACTGGACTGAAGGAAAAAGCAGCTAGGACACAATAGCAGGGCATAAGCAACACATATAGTTGACAGTTTCTGATGTGACAGGTCCTGGGGAGCAGGTGATACTGCATTGCAGGGAATTGCAGGACCTCTTCTTCATTAGACCATTACCTTCAAGAGCAGAAAACATAGCAGACTTTCATACTCTGAAACAGACACAGAGAGTTGGACAATATGAGGTGAGAGAGGGATATGTCCCAAATCAAAGAATGAGACATAACCACAGCAAGAGACCTAAGTGAAATGGATATAAGTAATATTTCTGATAGAGAATTTACTTTTTTTAAATTTTAAATATTTTTGAGAGAGAGAGAATGAATAGGGAAGGGGCGGGGAGGGGGGGCAGAGGCTCCAAAGTATGTTCCACCCTGACAGTAAAGAGCCTGATGTGGGGCTCAAACACACAAATTGTGAGATCATGACCTGAGCCGAAGTTGGATGCTTAACCGACTGAGCCACACAGCTGCACCAGGAATGTACTTTTTTTAAAAGTTTATTTATTTTTGAGAAGGGGGGAGTGCGACTGGGGAAGGGCAGGGAGAGAAGGAGAGAGAGAATATCAAGTAGGCCTCATGCTGTCAGCGTGGAGCCTGATGAAATGCTCAAACCTATGAACCATGAGATCATGACCTGTGCTAAAATCGAGTTAAACAGTGGACTGGCTGAGCCACCCAGGTTCCCCACCTGATAGAGAATTTAAAGTAATGATCAAAAAGATTTTCAGTGGACATAAGAAAAGAGTGGAGGACATGAGACAAACCCTTAAAGAATAAATTGAAAATAACCAATCAGAGATGAAGAACACAATAAATGAAATTGAAAATACACTTGATGGAAAACATAGGCTAGAGGAAGCAGAGGAATGAGTTAATGACCTTAAGACACAGTAATGGAAAGCAGTCAAACTGAGAAAGTAAGAGAAAAAATATGCAAATTGAGAATAGACTTAGGGAACTCAGGGACTCCATAAAGCATAATAAGGGACACCAAAAGAAGAAGAGAGGGAAAAGGGGACAAAAAATTTATTAGAGGAAATAGTACCAAAAAACATCTCTACTCTGGGAAAGGAAACAGATATCTATATACAGGAGGCACAGATATCACCCAACAAAATAAACCCAAAGAGGTCCACAGCAAGATATGTAGTAATTAAAATGGCAAAAACAATGATGAAAAAATTTTTAAAAGCTTCAAGAGAAAAGAAAACAGTTACATACAAGGGAAACCCCTATCAGCTGACTTTTCAGCAGAAAATTTGTAGGCCAGATGAGAGTTGCATGATATATTCAAAGTGCTAAAAGACAAAAAATCTGCAACCTAGATTGTAATACCTAGCAAGGCTGTAATTCAGAATAGAAGGGATATGAAGGGTGGCTCAGACAAACATAAACTAAAGGAGTTCATGACCACTAAAAAAGCCCTACAAAAAGTGTTAAAGAGAACACTTTGACTGAAAACAGAAGACCATAAATGGGAGTATAAAAAGTAGGAAATACAAAAGCAATAAAAATAACTATGTAAAAATCAGTCAAGGGATTCACAAAATAAAAGGGTGCAAAATATGACTCTATATATCTAAAACATACAGGGGACAGGAGTAAAGAATGAGTTAAAACTTAAAATGCGTCCAAATTGTTAAGGAAGAATTCAATTTTCACTATTTGCAGATGATATGATTCTATATGTAGAAAACTCTAAAGTCTCCACCAAAAAACTGCTAGAACTAATAAAAAATTTCAGTAAATTTGCAGGATACAAAATCAACGTACAGAAATCTCTTGCATTTTTAAACACTAATAGTGAAGCAGCAGAAAGTGAAATTAAAAAACAATCACATTTAATTGCACTATAAAAATAAATTAGCTAGAAATAAACAACCAAATAGGTGAAAGACCTGTACTCTGAATACAACAAAACAGTGATAAAATAAGTTAAAGATGACATAAAAAACGTTAAGATATATTTTGTGCTCATGGATTGGAATAACAAATATTGTTAAAATGTCCACACTATTATAAGCTTAATGCAATCCCTACCAAACTACTAAGAGCATTTCTTACAGAACTGGAACGAACTCTCCTAAAATTTGTATACAACCACAAAAGACCCTAAATAGCCAAAGCAATCTTGACAGAGAAAAGCAAAACTGGAAATCTCACAATTCCATGCTTTAGGTTGTATTACAAAGCTGCGGTAATCAAAAGAGTATAGTACTGGTGCAAAAGCAGACACAAAGAACAATGGAGCAGATAGAGAATCCATAAATGAACGCACAATTATATGGTCAATTAAACTTTGACAAAGGGGTAAAGAAAATGCATTGGAAAAAAAAAGACATTCTCTTGAACAAATGGTGTTGGGAAAACTGGACAGTTACATGCAAAAGAATGAAACTGGACCACTTTCTCACACTGTACACAAAAAGACACTGTAAATGGATTTAAAACTGAAGTGTGAGAACTGAAACCATAAAAATCCTACAGGAGTGCATAGGCATTACTTTCTCTAACATCAGCTGTAGCAACATTTTTTTCTAAATAGTCTTCTGAGGGAAGGGAAATAAAAGCAAAAGTAAACTTTTGGGACAACATTAAAATATAAATCTTCTGCACAGCAAAGGAATTAACAAAACTAAAAGGCATCCTACAGAATGGGAGAAGATATTTCCATGTGACATATCCAATAAAGGGTTAGTATCCAAAACATATAAAGAACTGATACAGGGGCGCCTGGGTGGCGCAGTCGGTTGAGCATCCGACTTCAGCCAGGTCACGATCTCGCGCTCCGTGAGTTCGAGCCCCGCGTCAGGCTCTGGGCTGATGGCTCAGAGCCTGGAGCCTGTTTCCAATTCTGTGTCTCCCTATCTCTCTGCCCCTCCCCCGTTCATGCTCTGTCTCTCTCTGTCCCAAAAATAAATAAACGTTGAAAAAAACTTAAAAAAAAAAAAAGAACTGATACAAATCAACACCCAAAAAGCAAATAATCCAGTTTCAAAATGGGCAGAAGACACGAACAGACATGTCTCCAAAGAAGATACATAGACGACCAACAGGCTCATGAAAAGATGCTCAACATTACTCACGATCAGGGAAATACAAATCAAAACTATAATGAAATATCACCTCACACCTGTCAGAATGGCTAAAATCAAAAACACAAGAAACAACTATGTGGAGAAAAAGGAACACCCACACTGTTGGTGGGAATGGAAACAGGTGCAGCCCTTGTGGAAACAGTATGGAGGCCATCATAAACTTAAGAAATAGAACTACCTTTGGGGCACCTGGGTGACTCAGTTGCTTGAGCATGGTACAGTTGATTTTGGCTCAGATCATAATCTCACGGTTCATGAGATTGAGCCCCACGTTGGGCTCTGTGCTGGAATTCTCTCTCAACCTCTCTCTCTCTGGCCCTCCTCCCTCTCTCAAAACAAATAAATAAAAAGTTAAAAACAATAGAACTAACCTCGGATCCAGTAATCACAGTACTGGTTATTCAAAAACAGTAATTCAAAGGGATACATGCACTCCTATGTTTATTGCAGCATTATTTATAATAGCCAAATTATGGAAGCAGTGGAAATGTTCATTGATAGGTGAATGGATAAAGAAGAGCTGATATATATGTGTGTGTATTATTCAGCTATACAAAAAGAATGAAACCTTGCTATTTTTAAGTACATGGATGGAGCTAGAGTGTATAATGCTAAGTGAAATAAATCAGTCAGAGAGAGACAAATACTAGATGATTTCACTCATATGTAGGATTTAAGTAATAAACAAAATGAACAGAGAAAAATAAAAGAGAAGGAGACAAAACAAGAAAGACTCTTTGCTATAGAGAACCAAATGATAGGAGAGCGGAGGTAGGGAAGAGAGATGGATTAAATCTGTGGTGTGGATTAAAGAGGACACTTAGGATGAGCACTGGGTGATGTATATAGAATTCCTGAATCACTATATTGTACACCTGACACTAATATGACACTGTATGTTAACAATACTGGAATTAAAATAAAAGACTATAAAAAAGGAAAAAAAAAGAAAGGAAGGAAAGAAAAATTCCTGGATTATTTTCTGTACCCCAGAGTGACCAGGGTTGTTGTGGGCTTATGGATTCTGAGCTCACTGAGTCAGCAAGCTCAGTGTGTCCACTGGAGTCTGTTCTCACCTGGGATTTTAATGTGAAAGTGGAGACAGCATTCCTGCAGCTCTTAGGTCCTTTTAAATTGTTGCTTTTTTTTTCCTCCTGTGCCTCAGCATGACCTGTGCTGGTGTGGGTTTGCAGACCTGGAATGCATTGAGGTATCAATCTCACTGTGTGGACTGGACCCTCCTGTTATGGAGATCAGACTCAGTCTGGCCTGGGCATTTAAGGTGGAGGGGGAATGTAAGCTATGTAGATCTCCAGTCCGTCTGACCAGAAGAGCATTCCTAAAGTTCATGCCCTTTGTTGAAGTTCTAGTGTTGTCTCTTTGATAAACCAGCTACTCTTTTAAACCATGCCTTTTCTCTGTGGCCCAGCACAGAGGAAGCTGTTCCTGGTTCTGTAGTATTATCCCTCCCCACTACCATTCTCAGCATCAGGCTAGGGTTTCTCTTTGTTACATGTTTCCACCTCTCTTGGTGTTCTATTTTGCTGTTCTCTGTGTTTTCTATTGTGAAGATGCTATTCAGTTGGCCCTCAGTTCTTAAGGAGGATTTTTTTCTATATAAGGAAGAATTTTTCCATATATAGGTATAATTTAGAGTGTTCCCTGGAGCGGGAGATTTCAGGGTCTTTTTACTTCACCATCTCGGACCAGTTTCTATAATTTTAAAACTATTAATTTATTTTATTTTTTAATTTTTTTAAATTATATGTATTTATTTTTATTTTTATTTTTTTCAATATATGAAATTTATTGTCAAATTGGTTTCCCTACAACACCCAGTGCTCATCCCAAAAGGTGCCCTCCTCAATACCCATCACGCACCTTCCCCTCCCTCCCACCCCCATCAACCCTCAGTTTGTTTTCAGTTTTTAAGAGTCTCTTATGCTTTGGCTCTCTCCCACTCTAACCTCTTTTTTTTTTTTTCCTTCCCCTCCCCCATGGGTTTCTGTTAAGTTTCTCAGGATCCACATAAGAGTGAAACCATATGGTATCTGTCTTTGTCTGTATGGCTTATTTCACTTAGCATCACACTCTCCAGTTCCATCCATGTTGCTACAAAGGGCCATATTTCATTCTTTCTCATTGCCACATAGTACTCCATTGTGTATATAAACCACAATTCCTTTATCCATTCATCAGTTGATGGACATTTAGGCACTTTCCATAATTTGGCTATTGTTGAGAGTGCTGCTATAAACATTGGGGCACAAGTGCCCCTATGCATGAGTACTCCTGTATCCCTTGGGTAAATTCCTAGCAGTGCTATTGCTGGGTCATAGGGTAGGTCTATTTTTAATTTTCTGAGGAACTTCCACACTGTTTTCCAGAGTGGCTGCACCAATTTGCATTCCCACCAACAGTGCAAGAGGGTTCCCATTTCTCCACATCCTCACCAGCATCTATAGTCTCCTGATTTGTTCATTTTGGCCACTCTGACTGGCGTGAGGTGATATCTGGTGTGGTTTTGGTTTGTATTTCCCTGATGAGGAGCGACATTGAGCATCTTTTCATGTGCCTGTTGGCCATCTGGATGTCTTCTGTAGAGAAGTGTCTATTCATGTTTTCTGCCCATTTCTTCACTGGGTTATTTGTTTTTCTTTTTTTTTTCTTTTTTTTTTTCATATATATAGGGTTATTTGTTTTTCGAGTGTGGAGTTTGGTGAGCTCTTTATAGATTTTGGATACTAGTCCTTTGTCTGATATGTCATTTGCAAATATCTTTTCCCATTCCGTTGGTTGCCTTGTGCAGTCTTAGATAAGGATTTATAAGGAAGGCTCTCTGGTAAAGTGACATTTTAGTAAAGACATCTGCAGGAAGATAACTTTTAATGGCCCTGAAGTTTGCATGTTTCTGGTGAGTTCACAGACCAGAAAGGAAGCTACTGTGGCTAACACTGGTTTTTCTATTAGGCCAGTAAATGGTTGAATAGCTTTCTCATTTGTTTTTTAAATGTATTTTTTTGAAATAATCATAGAATCACAGGAAATTGCAAAGATAGTACAAAAATGTTCCTTGTACCTTTCATCTGAGTATATCACAAGGCTACTTCTTTTTTTTAATGTTTATTTATTTTTGAGAGAGAAAGAGAGAGAGAGAGAAGGGGAGGGGCAGAGAGAGAGAGGGAGAAAGAGAATCCCAGGCAGGCTCTGCGCTGTCAGTGCAGAACACAATGTGGGGCTGAATCCCACGACTGTGAGATCATGACCTGGGCCAAAATCAAGAGTCAGACGCTTAACCAACTGAGCTCATTAAACGTGTCCACAGTGGTTACTTCTTAAATAATTATTATATGGTATCAAAACGAGGAAGGTGACATTGATACAATGTGTACATAAAGTTCTATGCATTTCATCATACTTGGAGATTTGTGTGACTATAACTTTAATCAAGATATATAGCTAGCACATTACCATGAATATCTCCTTCATGCCACCCCTTTGAATTGACACTTACCCATCTTCCTGTCACCATCTTTATCCCCTGGCAACCAAGGATGTGTTCCCTATCTCTGTATTTTTGTCATTTTGAGAATGCTATAAAAATGGAATCATATAGTATATGATCTGTTGGGACTGGCTTTCCCCCTCCCCTCCCCCACTCAGCATGATTTTCTGGAATTTTTTTCAAGTTGTGTGTATCAATAGTTTACCCCTTTTTATTGCTGAGTTGCATTACTTGTATGGATATATCATAGTTTTTCTAACCATTCATCTGATGAAAGATATCTGGGTTGTTTCCAGGTTTTGACTAATAATGCTGCTAAAAATATTCATGTAGAGGATTTGGGGAAGACATGTTTTCAGTTCTCTGGGGTAACTGCCCAGGAATACAATTGCTGGGTTTTATGGTGTTTTAAATAAAATTTGTAAATATTTTTCCCCATTCTATAACTTGTCTTTTCATCCCTTTAATAGGGTCTTTTGAAGAGTGAATTTTTTTAAGTTTAAAAGTTTGATGAAATTACATTTATAGATAATTCTTTTATAGATCATGCTTTGAGTGCCAAGTCAAAGAACTTTTCAGCAAGGGCTAGGACCTAAAGATGTTTTCCAAGTTTTCCTCTAAAAAAATTATTGTTTTAGGTTTAAGTTAATGGTCCATATTGAGTTAATTTTTATATAAGTTTGAGGTTTATGTTCAGGTTTATTTTTATGCTTCATATTCAGTGGTTCCAGCACTTGAAAAAGCTATCCTTCTTTCCATTCAATAATTTTTACACTTTTGATAAAAATAAGTTCAGCAATAATTTATGTAGATACTCTACCCTGAAGGAGGTGGAGTATAACTCCCTTCTCTTTAATTGTGGGCTGTATACAGTGATTTCCTTCCAAATACACAGTATGGAATAAAGGAAAGAAACAGTAATGTTAGTGTGTAGAATTCTGACAAGTACTGCCTCATCCAGGTAAACAATGTGAATATTAGCAATAGTAAGTCAAGTTGATAGTGTGTGCCCATGATATGATGTGATAAGAATGGCACTTTTGTGTTTTTTTCCCCAAAACATATAACTCTAGTTTATGGGAGAAATATTAGAACATTCTGATTTTACAAAATACCTAAGTGCTCTTTAGAATCATCAAGATCATTTAATACAAGGAAAGACTGAGTAACTGTCACAGCTAAAAGGTACCTAGTGAGACATGACTACTAAATGTAATGTATAATCTTCCAGTTATAAAATAAATAATACGAGATGATATAATGTACAGAATAGGGAGCTTAGTAAATACTACTGTAGCTACATTGTATTGTGATATATAGTAATGGCTTATTGTGGTGACCATTCCATAATATTTATAAATATCAAATCACTATGTTGTACAGCAGAAACTAATAAAATGTGGCATGTCTATTAGTCTGTTGTCAGCCAAGAAAAGAAGTACTGAAATTAAAGCATTTATTTGGAGTCTTAGAATTACAATTCAGGGAGCACCCATTTGCACACATCACAAATGTGTCCTGTCAAATAAAACTCAGGGGTCTTCATTAGTAAATTGTGGAATTATTAGGAAATGCATGGAAGTTGTTTTCCAAAAATTATGGTTAGAAGATATAATTACATTTTATAATTCATTGGTTTTCTGAGTACACTATGTCTGTTACCAGGAAAATATATTTGTGGAGTGCCCAATTTTTGTCAAAAATGTGGGTGCAGCAGCCTTGTGTTCAGTCATATACTTCTGTCCAGTTTGAAAGTTCAATGTAGTCCCTATTTCAGAAAAGAAAGATGAAGTTTTTAGTCCTAAAATAGAGTCTCTCATGTTCAGAGGTTTTATACAAGTTTACATTTCCCCCCTTTTGACTGAGATATTTCCTCTGTAAAATATCACAGTCAACATTTGAGTCCTCATTGCCATTGTGGTCATCTATACCTGCTCTGATTCCATCATGTACCTCAGAGTAGGACATTAGTGATCCTGTTCTGGTATCCTAAGTGAGGAAGGTATGTTCATATGGGTTGTCAGCCTTGTGAATTTTAGTAATGCCAAGCATGGTCATGTGGGAAAACAAGGCATGTGACTGAGCTGGGTATAGCAGAAAGAATAAGTTTAGATATGCTTTTAAGAATCATTAAATTATGGAGTAGTATAAGAAGCATAATGAAACAAATTTAGTACCTAATGATTGGAAACCACTGAGGTCACATTTAAGTAACAAGGAAGGGTAGTAGGGAGAACTTTCAGGTACTTCCCATGTAAAGTGTATATCTTATCAAGGTCATAAGCATTGTAGATCATCTCAAAGCACTGAGCTACCATTGCCCTATTGCTGCTTTGCTTTTGCAGAAATTTGACAGTCAATAGGTACAAAGTTTTAAAATAATTCTGTAGAGAAGAATTAGAAGTAATGACAGGTACAATTGGTATGATAATTCTAAAAGAAATTCCCTTAACCTGAAGGTTACCAGTTAAATAGATGAAAAGACCTGGGGTCTTTAGGTGAAAGTCATTGAGGACAAATGTTCTTGTCTTCTGATTTTATGCAATTGCATTTCTTCTTTCCCAGAGGAATTTATCCATGTGCAACAGGTGGTATTGCTATTAAAAATGCCTCCTTGTTCAGCAAGTAATCAATGGCTACATGCATGGGGCATCCTGTTACAAAGAGAACAGAGTCTTATTGAACTTAGGCAAATCATACATTGTCATAGAAAATAAGAATATCTCTTTCTTTTCTTTCTTTTTTTTTTTGAGAGAAAGAGAGACAGAGAGAGAGAGAGAGAGAGCAAGTGGGAAGAGGGGCAGAGGGAGAGAGAATCTTAAAGAGGCTCCATGCTCAGTGCAGAGCCTGATGCAGAGCTCAATCCCATGACCCTGGGATCATGATCTGAGTTGAAACTAAGAGTTGGATGCTCAACCAACTAAACCATCCAGGTGCCTTGACAATAAGAATATTTAAAAGAGTTTCAGAATTCTGGAGGGATAAGGTTGGGAGAAAAAAAAATGCTTCATTCAACCTTTGTTGTAAAGATATGCTTTACCAAATTGTAAGTTATACATAGCTTAAAGGAGAGGAGAAAAAGGGGTCCTTTAAATCTGGAAAACAAAACATTCAAGAAATCAGTTTTCTATTAGAGTTTTAGAAATTCTTATCTACTTCAATGATCTTAAATTTATCAAAACCTGTGTTTTAGAGTATTTGTCAAAGTCTTTTTTATAAAGCTCTTTGAAAATGAAGCACTTAAAACAATAACTGTCCAGAAATGACAGAAGACTTAAAAAATAGCAATCATTAGAGGTCTGAAGAAAGTTCATTTTGATGTAATTGACAAGGAGATTTGCTTATTTCTGTGACACACTATTTCATGATAATAACTGGAATTATCTTTACCCCAGGGCATATTAGGATTTTAGGAATTTTATATAATTTCTACAACACTTATAAAATTATAACATAAAGAAATATTACTTTTTGACAACGCTTCCTATGTAAATTAGCATATTAAGGTAATCATAATTATTGTAACATCTCATTTTTTATAATAAGACAGAACAAATCTTTTGAAAAGTTCCAGGGACCATCTAAATCTCTCCAAGTTATTGGGCTGAGAGTTATTATTTGGGGGTTGGGAAAAATGGGTAAAAAAACTGGGAGATACAAGCTTCCATTTATAGAATGAATAAGTCATGGGAATAAAAGACACAACATAAGGAACATAGTCAATGATATTGTAATAGCCATGTATGGGGATAGATGGTAGCTACATTTGTGGTAAACATGGCATAATATATAAACGTGTTGAATCACTATATTGTAAACCTGAAACTAATGTAACATTGTGTGTCAAGTATACTCATATTTTTAAAATGTTACAAAAAAAGATTATTAGAATTTGATTTTGGGAAGATTGTGAAAAATATCAAAAATTGTTAGATACTTGACCAAATAGGATCACAGATCATTGTGAAACAATGTCTAATTATTATTTAAGACTGTAACAATAAAAGATTTCAAAGGCAAATGTAAAGGTCACATAGTTGAATTATTATTTTTTTGTATTTTATTTTATTTTATTTTTTATTTTTTATTTATTTATTTTCAATATATGAAATATATTGTCAAATTGGTTTCCATACAACACCCAGTGCTCATCCCAAAAGATGCCCTCTTTAATGCCCATCACCTACCCTCCCTTTCCTCCCACCACACATCAGCCCTCAGTTTGTTCTCAGTTTTTAAGAGTCTCTTACGCTTTGGCTCTCTCCCACTCTAACCTCTTTTTTTTTTTCTTTTTCCTTCCCCTCCCCCATGGGTTTCTGTTAAGTTTCTCAGGATCCACATAAGAGTGAAAAAATATAGTATCTGTCTTTCTCTGTATGACTTCCTTGACTTAGCAGAACACTCTCCAGTTCCATCCACGTTGCTACAAAAGGTCATATAGTTCATTCTTTCTCATTGCCAAGTAGTATTCCATTGTGTATATAAACCACAATTTCTGTATCCATTCGTCTGTTGATAGACGTTTAGGCTCCTTCCATAATTTGGCTCTTGTTGAAATTGCTGCTATAAACATTGGGGTACAAGTGCCCCTATGCCCCAGACCTCCTGTATCCCTTGGGTAAATTCCTAGCAGTGCTATTGCTGGGTCATAGGGTACATCTATTTTTAATTTTTTGAGGAACCTCCGCACTGTTGTCCAGAGTGGCTGCACTAGTTTGCATTCCCACCAACAGTGCAAGAGGGTTCCCATTTCTCCACATCCTCTCCAGCATCTATAGTCTCATGAGTTGTTCATTTTAGCCACTCTGACTGGTATGAGGTGGTATCTCAGTGTGGTTTTGATTTGTATTTCCCTGATGAGGAGCGAATTTGAGCATCTTTTCATGTGTCTGTTGGCCATCTGGATGTCTTCTGTAGAGAAGTGTCTATTCATGTTTTCTGCCCATTTCTTCACTGGATTGTTTGTTTTCCAGGTGTGGAGTTTGGTGAGTTCTTTATAGATATTGGATACTAGCCCTTTGTCCACTATGTCACTTGCAAATATCTTTTCCCATTCCGTTGGTTGCCTTTTAATTTTGTTGATTGTTTCCTTTTCAGTGCAGAAGCTTTTTATCTTCATGAGGTCCCAATAGTTCATTTTTTGCTTTTAATTCCCTCACCTTTGGGGATGTGGCTGAGGTCAGAGAGGATTTTTCCTGCTTTTTCCTCTAGGGTTTTAGATGGTTTCCTGTCTCACATTCAGGTCCTTTATCCATTTTGAGTTTATTTTTGTGAATGGTGTAAGAAAGTGGTCTAGTTTCATTCTTCTGCATGTTGCTATCCGGTTCTCCCAGCACCATTTGTTAAAGAGACTATCTTTATTCCATTGGACATTCTTTCTTGCTTTGTCAAAGATTAGTTGGCAATATTTTGTGGGTCTAATTCTGGGGTTTCTATTCTATTCCATTGGCATATGTATCTGATTTTGTGCCAATATCATGCTGTCTTGATGATTACAGCTTTGTAGTAGAGGCTAAAGTCTGAGATTGTGATGCCTCCTGCTTTGGTCTTCTTCAAAATTACTTTGGCTATTTGGGGTCTTTTGTAGTTCCACACAAATTTTAGGATTGCTTGTTCTAGCTTTGAGAAGAATGCTGTTGCAATTTTGGTTGGGATTGCATTGAATGTGTAGATAGCTTTGGGTAGTATTGACATTTTAACAATATTTATTCTTCCAATCCATGAGCACGGCATGTTTTTCCATTTCTTTCTATCTTCTTCAATTTCCTTCATAAGTTTTCTATAGTTTTCAGCATACAGATCTTTTTCATCTTTGGTTAGATTTATCCCTAGGTATTTTATGCTTCTTGGTGCAATTGTGAATGGGATCCGTTTCTTTATTTGTCTTTCTGTTGCTTCATTATTAGTGTTTAAGAATGCAGCTGATTTCTGTACATTGATTTTGTATCCTGCGACTTTGATGAATTCATGTATCATTTCTAGCATACTTTTGGTGGAGTCTATTGGGTTTTCCATGTATAATCTCATGTCATCTGCAAAAAGTGAAAGCTTAACTTCATCTTTGTCAATTTTGATGTCTTTGATTTCCTTTTGTTTTCTGATTGCTGATGCTAGAACTTCTAACACTATGTTAAACAACAGCGGTGAGAGTGGACATCAGTGTCGTGTTCCTGATCTCAGGAGGAAAGCTCTCAGTTTTTCCCCAGTGAGGATGATATCAGCTGTGGGCTTTTCATAAATGGTTTTAATGATGTTTAAGTATGTTCCTTCTATCCCAACTTTCTTGAGGGTTTTTATTAAGAAAGGATGTTGAATTTTGTTAAATGCTTATTCTGCATCCATTGACAGGATCATATGGTTGTAATCTTTTCTTTTGTTAATGTGATGTATCACATTGATTGACTTGCGAATGTCGAACCAACCCTGCAGCCCAGGAATGAATCCCACTTGATCATGGTGAATAATTCTTTTATATGCTGTTGAATTCGATTTGCTAGTATCTTATTGAGATTTTTTGCATCCATATTCATCAGGGATATTGGTCTGTATTTCTCATTTTTTTACTGGGTCTCTGTCTGGTTTAGGAACCAAAGTAATGCTGGCTTCATAGAATGAGTCTGGAAGTTTTCCTTCCCTTTCTATTTTTTGGAATAGCTTGAGAAGGATAGGTATTATCTCTGCTCTAAATGTCTGGTAGAACTCCCCTGGGAAGCTATCTGGTCCTGGACTCTTATTTGTTGGGAGATTTTTGATAACTGATTCAATTTCTTAGCTGGTTATGCGTCTGTTCAAGCTTTCTATTTCTTCCTGTTTGAGTTTTGGAGGTGTGTGTGTGCTTAGGAATTTGTCCATTTCTTCCAGGTTGTCCAGTTTGTTGGCATATAATTTTTCATAGTATTCCCTGGTAATTCCTTGTATTTCTGAGGGATTGGTTGTAATAATTCCATTTTCATTCATGATTTTATTTATTTGGGTTCTCTCCCTTTTCTTTTTGAGAAGCCTGGCTGGAGGTTTATCAATTTTGTTTATGTTTTCAAAAAAACTAACTCTTGGTTTCATTGATCTGCTCTACAGTTTTTTTTAGATTCTATATTGTTTATTTCTGCTCTGATCTTTATTATTCCTCTTCTTCTGCTGGGTTTGGGGTGTCTTTGCTGTTCTGCTTCTACTTCCTTTAGGTGTGCTGTTAGATTTTGTATTTGGGGTTTTTCTTATTTCTTGAGGTAGGCCTGGATCACAATGTTTTTTTCTTTCAGGACTGCCTTCACTGCATCCCAAAGCTTTTGGATTGTTGTATTTTCATTTTCATTTTTTTCCATATATTTTTTTAAATTTCTTGTCTAATTGCCTGGTTTACCAATTCATTCTTAATAGGGTGTTCTTTAACCTCCATGCTTTTGGATGTTTTCCACACTTTTTCCTGTGGTTGATTTCAAATTTCATAGCATTGTGGTCTGAAAGTGTGCCTGGTGTGATCTCAATTTTTTTTATACTTATGAAGGGCTGTTTTGTGACCCAGTACATGATCTATCTTGGAGATTGTTCCATGTGCATTCAAGAAGAAAGTATATTCTGTTGGTTTGGGATGCAGTGTTGTAAATATATCTGTCAAGTCCATCTGATCCAATGTCTCATTCAGGGCCCTTGTTTCTTTATTGATCCTGTGTCTAGATGATCTATCCATTGTTGTAAGTAGAGTATTAAAGTCCCCTCCAATTACCAGATTCTTATCAATAAGGTTGCTAATGTTTGTAGTTAATTGTTTTATATATTTGGGGGCTTACATATTTGGTGCATGGACATTTAAAATTGTTAGCTCTTCCTGATGGCTAGACCCTGTAATTATTATATAATGCCCTTCTTCATCTCTTGTTATAGCTTTTAACTTAAAGTCTAGTTTGTCTGTTATAAGTATGGCTACTCCAGCTTTCTTTTGACTTCCAGTAGAATGATAGATAGTTCTCTATCCCCTCACTTTCAATCTGAAGGTGTCCTCAGGTCTAAAATGAGTCTCAGGTAGACAGCAAATAGATGGGTCTTTTTTTTTTTATCCATTCTGATACCCTATGTCTTTTGGTTGGAGCATTTATTACATTTACATGCAGTGTTATTACAGAAAGATATGGGTTTAGAGTCATTGTGATGTTTGTGGGTTTCATGCTTGTGGTGATGTCTCTGGTTCTTTGTGGTCTTTGAAACATTTCACTCACAGAATCCCCCTTAGGATCTCTTGTAGGGCTGGTTTAGTGGTGACGAATTCCTTCAGTTTTTGTTTGGGAAGACCTTTATCTCTGCTTCTATTCTGAATGACACACTTGCTCAATAAGGGATTCTCAGCTGCGTATTTCTTCCTTTCATCACATTGAAGATTTCCTGCCAATCCTTTCTGGACTGCCAAGTTTCAGTAGATAAATCTGCCGGGTCTCCCTTTATGAGTTAGAGCCTGTGTATCCCTAGCTGCTTTCAGAATTTTCTCTTTATCCTTGCATTTTATCAGTTTCACTATGATGTGTTGTGAAGATCGATTCATGTGATGTCTGAAGGGACTTCTCTGTGACTCTTGGATTTCAATGTCTGTTTCCTTTCCCAGATCAGGGAAATTCTCAGCTATGATTTGTTCAAGTACACCTTCAGCCCCTTTCTCTCTCTCTTCCTCTTCTGGAATTCTGTTATACAGATATTGTTTCATTTTATTGCATCAATTAGTTCTCTAATTCTCCCCTCATTTTCCTGAAATTTTTTCTTTTTCTCAGCTTCCTCTTTTTCCATAATTTTATCTTCTAATTCACCTATTCTCTCCTCTGCCTCTTCAATCCATGCTATGGCCACCTCCATTTTATTTTGCACCTTATTTATAGCATTTTTTAGCTCCTTACGACTATTTTTTAGTCCCTTGATCTCTGTAGCAAGAGATTCTCTGCTGTCCTCTATACTTTTTTCAAGCCCAGTGATTAATTTAATGATTATTATTCTAAATTCTTATTCTGTTATATTGCTTAAATCGGTTTTGATCAATTCGTTAGCTCTTGCTTATTCCTGGAGTTTTTTTAAGGAGAGTTCTTCTGTTTTGTCATTTTCGGTAGTCCCTGGCGTGGCTTCAAACTGCAGGGCACTTCCTCCATGCTGTCCAGAGTAACTTGTGTTGGTGGTCAGGGCCACAGTCAGACCCAATGTCTGCCCCCAGCCCACTGTTGGGGCCACAATCAGACTGGTGTGTACCTTATCTTCCCCTTCCCAGAGGTAGGACTCACTGTGGAGTGGTGTGACCCCTCTCTGGGCTACTTGCATACTGCCAGACTTGTGATGCTGCTTTGTTTGGATCTGGCATATTAGCCAGGGTGGATCTGCAAGGTGCACAGGGGCAGGAGAGGCAGGTTTAGTTTGCTTTGTTGTCAGTAGTCCCCTTTGAGAGGGGTCCTGCAGCACCGGGAGGGAGGCAGACCTGTAGGAGGGATGGATCCACAGAGGCACAGTGTTGGATGTTTGTGGGGTGCAAGCAAGTTTGGTGAAGGGAACTGGTTCCCTTTGGAATTTAAGCTGGGGGATGGGAGAGGGAGATGGCAGTTGCCATGCCTTTATTCCCTGCTGAGCTGAGCTCTGTCTTCCAGGGTTCAACAACTCTCCCTCCCAGTGTCCTCTAGCTCTCCCACTCTCTGAGCAGAGCTGTTGACTTTTAACATTCCAGATGTTAAGTCCCACTGGCTGTCAGAACTCATAGAGTCTGGCCCCTCCATTCTTGCAATCCAGACTTCAGGGGCTCTGTGTTGTTGGGCAGGCTGCCCCTCCACCGCTCTGCCTCCCTCCCGCCATTCCGTTTAGCGTGCACCGCCTCTCAGCTCTTCCTACCCTCTTCCATGGGCCTCTTGTCTACAATTGGCTCCAGAGAGTCCGTTGTGCTAGTCTTCTGGCGGTTTTCTGGGTTATTTAGGCAGATGTGGGTGGAATCTAAGTGATCAGTAGGATGAGGTGAGCCCAGTCCTCCCACACTGCCATCTTCCATGTTGAATCTCATGTTCTATGCTTTTTAATGCCCGGCTAGTATCCTTATACTCACTGTTTTAAATTCTAATTTCAGGTATCTTATATCTGCATTGATTAAATCCCTGGCTTTCTTTCTCCCTGTTCTTTGTGTTTTTTTTTTTAAAAGCACAAAATTTTAATGTTTATTTTTGAGAAAGAGACAGAGCATGAGTGGGGGAGGGTCAAAGAGAGACACAGAATCCAAAGCAGACTCCAGGCTCTGAGCTGTCAGCACAGAGTCCCACATGAGGCTCGAAACCACAAGCCTCGAGATTATGACCTGAGCCAAAGTTGGACACCCAACTAACTGACTGAGCCACCCAGGCGCCCCTCCCTGTTCTTTCTTTAGAGGTAAATTCCTCCATCTTGTCATGTTGGAGGAAACAACATCAACAATAATAATAGAATGAAATATAAATTAAAAAGTTAAAAAAAAGGGGTGCCTGGGTGCCTCAGTTGATTAAACATCCAACTTCGGCTCAGATCATGATCTCACGGTTCATGGGTTCGAGCCCCGTGTTGGGCTCTGTGCTGACAGCTCAGAGCCTGGAGCCTGCTTCAGATTCTGTGTCTCCCTCTCTCTCTGCTCCTCACCCAGTCAGGTTCTGTTTCTCTCTCAAAACTAAATAAACATGAAAAAATTAAAAAAAAAAGTTAAAAAAAAATCAAATAAAGGAAGCTAGATCCTTGGTGTGGTTTGGTGTTCTTTTGGAGTATCTTGATAGAAAAAAAGGAGAAAAGAGAAAAGAGAGAAAAATAAATAAAAATTTAAAAAATAAAATGTAAGCAAAAATAAATAAAATAAAATATTTTGCTCTTTCAGTGTCCATGAAACAAAAGATAAACAACAGTAACAACAACTAAAAAGAAAAGAAAAGCAATAACAACAACAAAAGAACAAACAAAAAAGCTGAAATGAAGCGAGATCCAGGTTCCCATAGAGCTGAAACTTTGCAACCATCTATGGGTAGTAGACTAAGCTCTTTGAAGGGGTTTGTGCTGGTCTTGGAGGGGTTTGCAGCTCTGTTTCTCTGGCCAACTTGCCCTAGTGGAGATGTGCCTGGAGGGCACAGGGGGCCAGGATTCGTGTAACATGTCCATTCTCCATTTGGTGGCGCTCCTTAGCTGACTGGGGTTGATCAGTGTTTGTGGGTTAATGGCGAAAATGTGTTTACTGTGCTCCCTAGTCTCCAGAGCAGGAATTCATGCTCTCACAGATGGGGGATCAATCATCCATCTTGTGTCCCCCTCTTCATCAGCTCCCCACTTTCCCTTTTCTGTGACCCAGCTGTCTGCCTACCAGGTGTAACCTTCCTCTAGAGTTTTATCTCATGTGAGGCTGTGTTTCAAAACACCACACTTCAGAGACCCCCAAGGTTCTGACCTATAGTTATCTTCTGGGAGAGGGTTTCACTGCACTGTGGCCAAGACAGACTTGTTCCAGGAAACGCTGTTACCAGTGAGCACACACTTAGAATTTATAGTAATTCACAACATACAGCCAGTGCCAGCGTTTGCTGCCTTCAGCCACTGTGTTTGTTTTTTGTATGGGTGAATGTGGCAGTTTGATGGTGCCTGCCAGGTCTTTTGCCCATGGAGACACTGTATCACCTCTACCAAATGCACTCCAAGCAGAGGAAATTGCTTCTCCCAGTGCAACCCAGGGTATCCTCAGACCATGCTGCCTCTTTACTGGGCTCTGGTTTGTTTCTTCCCTGGAGCACCACCAGGGGCTGACCTCTGAAAATTCCGACTCTGTGCTCTGCTGTTTATTAAAAAAAAAAAAAAAAAAGCAGTATTGAAACCCTCTCCTTTTTCCCCTGTCAGTGGTATTGGGAACAGTTTTCTTGTGCAGGCACCAGTGCATGTTTTCACTCTTTATATCTAGCTGCCCTTTGGGACAGTGCTTTCTTGTGCAAATTGCATGTGCTGTTCTCTCTCTAGCGCTGTGTTTCTTCTCTCAGTGACAATGGCTCCTTCCTCTCTGTGGTACCACAGATCTCCCCAGCAATTAACCAATCGTCACTGCATACCTGCATACCTGCATTCCCTCCCTCAAATTATGCAGATTGTTCTAATCCTCAGATCAATTTCCTAGGTTTTCATAATGGTTTGATGTTGATCTAGCTGTGTTCAAGGGATGAAACAAGCCCAGAGTCCCCTTACTATTCCACCATCTTAACTCCTCCTCTGTAATCACTTTTAAATCCATTCTATCACTCCCTGGTTTTGATTGGGGTTTTTACTATATTCATGTTTAAAATAATACAGACAAGGGAATAAGGGATAAGATGGCGGCGTAGGAGGACGCTGGGCTCACCGCGCGTCCTGCTGATCACTTAGATTCCACATACACCTGCCTAAATAACCCAGAAAACCGCCAGAGGATTAGCAGAACGGAGTCGCCGGAGCCAAGAGCAGACGAGAGGCCCACGGAAGAGGGTAGGAAGGGCGGCGAGGCTGTGAGCGCTCCACGGACTGGCAGGAGGGAGCCGGGGCAGAGGGGCGGCTCGCCGGCCAAGCAGAGCCCGCGAGTCTGGCTCGCAAAAAAAGCGGAGGGGCCTGATGGACTGTGTTCTGACAGCAAGCGCGACTTAACGTCTGGGAGGTCATAAGTTAACAGCTCTGCTCAGAAAGCGGGAAGGCTGGAGGACAAAGGGAAGGAGAGCTGCTGAGCCCCCTGACGACAGAGCTCAGTTTGGTGGGGAACAAAGGCGCTCGCCAGCGCCATCTCCCCCGCCCATCCCCCAGCCAAAATCCCAAAGAGAACCAGTTCCTGCCAGGGATCTTGCTCGCTCCGCGCAAACACCCAACTCTGTGCTTCTGCGGAGCCAAACCTCCGGCAGTGGATCTGACTCCCTCCTGCGGCCACAGGGCCCCTCCTGAAGTGGATCACCTAGGAGAAGCAAGCTAAGCCTGCCCCTCCTGCCCCTGTGCACCTTGCCTACCCACCCCAGCTAAGATGCCAGATCCCCAGCATCACAAGCCTGGCAGTTTGCAAGTAGCCCGGACAGGCCACCCCACCCCACAGTGAATCCCGCCCCTAGGAGAGGGGAAGAGAAGGCACACAGCAGTCTGACTGTGGACACAGCGGTGGGCTGGGGGCAGACATCAGGTCTGACTGCGGCTCCGCCCACCAACTCCAGTTATACACCACAGCACAGGGGAAGTGCCCTGCAGGTCCTCACCATGCCAGGGACTATCCAAAATGACCAAGCGGAAGAATTCCCCTCAGAAGAATCTCCAGGAAATAACAACAGCTAATGAGCTGATCAAAAAGGACTTAAATAATATAACAGAAAGTGAATTTAGAATAATAGTCATAAAATTAATGGCTGGGCTTGAAAACAGTATAGCTGACAGCAGAGAATCTCTTGCTACAGAGATCAAGGGACTAAGGAACAGTCACGAGGAGCTGAAAAACGCTTTAAACGAAATGCATAACAAAATGGAAACCACCACGGCTCGGATTGAAGAGGCAGAGGAGAGAATAGGTGAACTAGAAGATAAAGTTATGGAAAAAGAGGAAGCTGAGAAAAAGAGAGATAAAAAAATCCAGGAGTATGAGGGGAAAATTAGAGAACTAAGTGATACACTAAAAAGAAATAATATACGCATAATTGGTATCCCAGAGGAGGAAGAGAGAGGGAAAGGTGCTGAAGGGGTACTTGAAGAAATCATAGCTGAGAACTTCCCTGAAGTGGGGAAGGAAAAGGGCATTGAAATCCAAGAGGCACAGAGAACTCCCTTAAGATGTAACTTGAATCGATCTTCTGCACGACATATCATAGTGAAACTGGCAAAATACAAGGATAAAGAGAAAATTCTGAAAGCAGCAAGGGGTAAACGTGCCCTCACATATAAAGGGAGACCTATAAGCCTCGTGACTGATCTCCCTTTTGAAACTTGGCAGGCCAGAAAGGATTGGCACGAGATCTTCAGTGTGCTAGACAGAAAAACTATGCAGCCGAGAATCCTTTATCCAGCAAGTCTGTCATTTAGAATCGAAGGAGAGATAAAGGTCTTCCCAAACAAACAAAAACTGAAGGAATTTGTCACCACTAAACCAGCCCTACAAGAGATCCTAAGGGGAACCTGTGAGATAAAGTACCAGAGACATCGCTACAAGCATAAAACATACAGACATCACAATGACTCTAAACCCGTATCTTTCTATAATAACACTGAATGTAAATGGATTACATGCGCCAACCAAAAGACATAGGGTATCAGAATGGATAAAAAAACAAGACCCATCTAGTTGCTGTCTACAAGAGACTCATTTTAGACCTGAGGACACCTTTAGATTGAGAGTGAGGGGATGGAGAACTATTGATCATGCTACTGGAAGCCAAAAGAAAGCTGGAGTAGCCATACTTATATCAGACAAACTAGACTTTAAATTAAAGGCTGTAACAAGAGATGAAGAAGGACATTATATAATAGTGACAGGGTCTATCCATCAGGAAGAGCTAACAATTATAAATGTCTATGCGCCGAATACCGGAGCCCCCAAATATATAAAACAATTACTCATAAACATAAGCAACCTTATTGATAAGAATGTGGTCATTGCAGGGGACGTTAACACCCCACTTACAGAAATGGATAGATCATCTAGACACACGGTCAATAAAGAAACAAGGGCCCTGAATGAGACATTGGATCAGATGGACTTGACAGATCTATTTAGAACTCTGCATCCCAAAGCAAGAGAATATACTTTCTTCTCGAGTGCACATGGAACATTCTCCAAGATAGATCATATATGGGTCACAAAACAGCCCTTCATAAGTTTACAAGAATTGAAATTATACCATGCATACTTTCAGACCACAATGCTATGAAGCTAGAAATCAGCCATAGGAAAAAGTCTGGAAAAACTCCAAAAGCATGGAGGTTAAAGAATACCCTACTAATGAAGGAGTGGGTCAACCAGGCAATTAGAGAAGAAACTTAAAAATATATGGAAACAAATGAAAATGAAAATACAACAATCCAAATTCTTTGGGACGAAGTGAAGGGAGTCCTGAGAGGAATATACATTGCAATCCAGGCCTATCTCAAGAAACAAGAAAAATCTCAAATATAAAGTCTTAACAGCACACCTAAAGGAAATAGAAGCAGAACAGCAAAGGCATCCTAAATCCAGCAGAAGAAGAGAAATAATAAAGATCAGAGCAGAAATAAACAATATAGAATCTAAAAAAACTGTAGAGCACATCAACGAAACCAAGAGTTGGTTTTTTGAAAAAATAATCAAAATTGACAAACCTCTAGCCAGGCTTCTCAAAAAGAAAAGGGAGATGACCCAAATAGATAAAATCATGAATGAAAATGGAATTATTACCACCAATCCCTCAGGGATACAAACAATTATCAGGGAATACTATTAAAAATTATATGCCAACAAATTGGACAACCTGGAAAACATGGACAAATTCCTAAACACACACACACTTCCAAAACTCAATCAGGAGGAAATAGAAAGCTTGAACAGACCCATAACCAGTGAAGAAATTGAATCGGTTATCAAAAATCTCCCAACAAATAAGAGCCCAGGACCAGATGGCTTCCCAGGGGAGTTCTACCAGATGTTTCAAGCAGAGATAATACCTATCCTTCTCAAGCTATTCCAAGAAATAGAAAGGGAAGGAAAACTTCCAGACTCATTCTATGAAGCCAGTATTCCTTTGATTCCTAAACCAGACAGAGACGCATTAAAAAAAGAGAACTACAGGCCAATATCCCTGATGAATATGGATGCAAAAATTCTCAATAAGATACTAGCAAATCGAATTCAACAGCATATAAAAAGAATTGTTCACCATGATCAAGTGGGATTCATTCCTGGGATGCAGGGCTGGTTCAACATTCGCAAATCAATCAACGTGATACATCACATTAACAAAAAAAAAAAAAGAGAAGAACCATATGATCCTGTCAATCGATGCAGCAAAGGCCTTTGACAAAATCCAGCACCCTTTCTTAATAAAAACCCTTGAGGAAGTCGGGATAGAAGGAACATACTTAAACATCATTAAAGCCATTTATGAAAAGCCCACAGCTGACATCATCCTCAACGGGGA
>NW_024420375.1:408468-410168 GCF_014898765.1 Herpailurus yagouaroundi | reverse complement strand
TTAATAAAAACCCTTGAGAAAGTCGGGATAGAAGGAACATACTTAAACATCATAAAAGCCATTTATGAAAAGCCCACAGCTAACATCATCCTCAACGGGGAAAAACTGAGAGCTTTTTCCCTGAGATCAGGAACACGACAGGGTTGCCCACTCTCACCGCTGTTGTTTCACATAGTGCTGGAAGTTCTAGCATCAGCAATCAGACAACAACAGGAAATCAAAGGCATCAAAATTGGCAAAGATGAAGTCAAGCTTTCGCTTTTTGCAGATGACATGATATTATACATGGAAAATCTGATAGACTCCACCAAAAGTCTGCTAGAACTGATACATGAATTCAGCAAAGTTGTGGGATACAAAATCAATGTAGAGAAGTCAGTTGCATTCTTATACACTAACAATGAAGCAACAGAAAGACAAATAAAGAAACTGATCCCATTCACAATTGCACCAAGGAGCATAAAATACCTAGGGATAAATCTAACCAAAGATGTAAAGGATCTGTATGCTGAAAACTATAGAAAACTTATGAAGGTAATTGAAGAAGATTTAAAGAAATGGAAAGACATTCCCTGCTCATGGATTGGAAGAATAAACATTGTGAAAATGTTAATACTCCCCAAAGCTATCTACACATTCAATGCAATCCCAATCAAAATGGCACCAGCATTCTTCTCGAAAGTAGAACAAGCAATCCTAAAATTCTTATGGAACCAGAAAAAGGCCCCGAATTGCCAAAGTAATTTTGAAGAAGAAGACCAAAGCAGGAAGCATCACCATCCCATACTTTAGCGTCTACTACAAAGCTGTCATCATCAAGACAGCATGGTATTGGCACAAAAACAGACACATAGACCAATGGAATAGAATAGAAACCCAGAACTAGACCCACAATCGTATGGCCAACTAGTCTTTGACAAAGCAGGAAAGAACATCCAATGGAAAAAAGACAGTCTCTTCAACAAATGGTGCTGGGAGAACTGGACAGCACCATGCAGAAGGTTGAAACTAGACCACTTTCTCACACCATTCACAAAAATAAACTCAAAATGGATAAAGGACCTGAATGTGAGACAGGAAACCATCAAAACCCTAGAGGAGAAAGCAGGAAAAGACCTCTCTGACCTCAGCCGTAGCAATCTCTTACTCGACACATCCCCAAAGGCAAGGGAATTAAAAGCAAAAGTGAATTACTGGGACCTTATGAAGATAAAAAGCTTCTGCACAGCAAAGGAAACAACCAACAAAACGAAAAGGCAACCAACGGAATGGGAAAAGATATTTGCAAATGACATATCGGACAAAGGGCTAGTATCCAAAATCTATAAAGAGCTCACCAAACTCCACACCCGAAAAGCAAATAACCCAGTGAAGAAATGGGCAGAAAACATGAATAGACACTTCTCTAAAGAAGACATCCGGATGGCCAACAGGCACATGAAAAGATGTTCAGTGTCGCTCCTTATCAGGGAAATACAAATCAAAACCACACTCAGGTATCACCTGACGCCAGTCAGAGTGGCCAAAATGAACAAATCGGGAGACTACAGATGCTGGAGAGGATGTGGAGAAATGGGAACCCTCTTGCACTGTTGGTGGGAATGCAAATTGGTGCAGCCGCTCTGGAAAGCAGTGTGGAGGTTCCTCAGAAAATTAAAAATAGACCTACCCTATGACCCAGCAATAGCACTGCTAGGAAT
>NW_024420375.1:364894-383468 GCF_014898765.1 Herpailurus yagouaroundi | reverse complement strand
CTTGATCTCTGTAGCAAGAGATTCTCTGCTGTCAGCTATACTGTTTTCAAGCCCAGCGATTAATTTTATGACTATTATTCTAAATTCACTTTCTGTTATATTATTTAAATCCTTTTTGATCAGCTCATTAGCTGTTGTTATTTCCTGGAGATTCTTCTGAGGAGAATTCTTCAACTTGGTCATTTTGGATAGTCCCTGGCGTGGTGAGGACCTGCAGGGCACTTCCCCTGTGCTGTGGTGTATAGCTGGAGTTGGTGGGCGGAGCCGCATTCAGACCTGATGTCTGCCCCCAGCCCACTGCTGTGTCCACAGTCAGACTGGTGTGTGCCTTCTCTTCCCTTCTCCTAGGGGTGGGATACACTGTGGGGTGGGGTGGCCTGTCCGGGCTACTTGCACACTGCCAGGCTTGTGATGCTGGGGATCTGGCGTCTTAGCTGGGGCGGGTAGGCAAGGTGCACATGGGCAGGAGGGGCAGGCTTAGCTTGCTTCTCCTTAGGTGATCCACTTCAGGAGGGGCCCTGTGCAGCAGGAGGGAGTCAGATCCGCTGCCGGAGTTTTGGCTCCGCAGAAGCGCAGAGTTGGGTGTTTGCGCGGAGCGAGCAAGTTCCCTGGCAGGAACTGGTTCTCTTTGGGATTTTGGCTGGGGGATGGGCGGGGGAGATGGCGCTGGTGAGCGCCTTTGTTCCCCACCAAACTGAGTTCTGTCGTCAGGGGACTCAGCAGCTCTCCTTCCCTTTGTCCTCCAGCCTTCCCGCTTTCTGAGCAGAGCTGTTAACTTATGACCTCCCAGACGCTAAGTCGCGCTTGCTGTGGGAACACAGTCCGTCAGGCCCCTCCGCTTTTTGCAAGCCAGACTAGGGGGCTCTGCTTGGCCGGCGAGCCGCCCCTCCGCCCCGGCTCCCTCCCGCCAGTCCGTGGAGCGCGCACCACCTTGCTGCCCTTCCTACCCTCTTCTGTGGGCCTCTCGTCTGGACTTGGCTCCGGCAACTCCGTTTTGCTAATCCTCTGGCGGTTTTCTGGGTTATTTAGGCAGGTGTAGGTGGAATCTATGTGATCAGCAGGATGCGCGGAGAGCCCAGCGTCCTCCTACGCCGCCATCTTTAATGTTTATTTATTTTTGAGACAGAGAGAGGCAGCATGAACGGGGGAGGGTCAGAGAGAGAGCGAGACACAGAATCTGAAACAGGCTCCAGTCTCTGAGCCATCAGCACAGAGCCTGACGCGGGGCTTGAACTCACGAACCGCATGATCATGACCTGAGCCGATGTCGGACACTTAACCGACTGAGCCGCCCAGGCTCCCAACTCATTCATTCTTTAGTAGGATGTTCTTTTATCTGTAAGTATTTATGTTCTTTCCATTTTTTTTTCTTGTGGTTGACTTCAAGTTTCATAGTGTCGTGGTGTGAAAATATGCATGGTATGAATTTGATCTTTTTGTACTTGTTGAGTGCTGATTTGTGACCCAGTATGTGATCTATTCCGGAGAATGTTCCATATGCACTAAAAAAAATAATGTGTATTCTGCTGATTTAGGATGGAATGTGCTGTATAAATCTGTTAAGTCCATTTGTTCCAGTGTGTCAGTCAAAGCCATTATTTCCTTTTTGATTTTCTGCTTAGATGATCTGTTCATTGCTGTAAGTGAGGTGCTAAAGTCCCCTACTGTTATTGTATGATTTTCAATGAGTTTCTTTATGTTTGTTATTGGTTGGTTCATATATTTGGGTGTCCCAAGTGGGGGGGGGGCGTAAATATTTATAATTGTTAGATCTTCTTAATGGGTAGACCACTTAATTTTGGTACAGTGTCCTTCATTATCTCTTATTTCAGTCTTTCATTTAAAATCTTAAAAGAAAGATAAATATCACTAGTAATAATAATATTGATACCATGAATCCCTTACTGTGATACACTGGTAAGGTTATGGTACCACTTTTGTGTTATTTTGCCAAGAATGCATAGCCTCAGGGCACCTGGGTGGCTCAGTTGGTTAAGCTTCTGACTTCAGCTCAGGTCATGAGCTCACAGTTCGCAGGTTTGAGCCCCGTGTCATGCTCTGTGCTGACAGCTCAGAGACTGGAGCCTGCTTTGGATTCTGTGTCTCCCTCTCTATTTTCCCCTACCCAGCTCACACTCTGTCTCTGTCTCTCTCTCAAAAATAAATGAACATTAAAAATTTTTTAATTGCGAAAATAAAATAAAAGAATAAAAATAAAATAAAATTAAAATAAAATAAAATAAAATAAAATAAAATAAAATAAAATCTAATTTGTGTGCTATAAATATAGCTACTCCGTCTTCCTTTTGGCATCCATTAGCATGATAGATGGTTCTCCATCATTTTACTTTCAATCTGTCAATGTCTTTAGGTCTAAAATGAGTCTTTTGTAGGCAGCATATAGACATATAAATGAGTTTCTTTATCCATTCTGATACCCAATGTCTTTTGATTGGAGCATTTAGTCCAATTACATTCAGTGAGATTATTGAAAGATATGAGTTTAGTGCTATTCTGTTACCAGTAATGTTGGTGTTTCTGGTGATGTTGTCTGGTCCTTTCTAGTCTTTGTTGCTTTTTTTCAAGTCCCACACCAAGGAACCCTCTTCCCCCCCTTAATATTTCTTGCAGGGCTGGTGTAGTAGTCATAAACCTCCTTTAGTTTTTGTTTGTCTGGGAAAGTATTTATTTTTCTTTTTTTTCTGAGTTACATCCTTACTGGAGATAGTATTCTTGGCTGCTTATTATTCCCATGTAGCATGTTGAATTTATCCTGCCACTCCCTTCTGGCCTACCAAGTTTCTTTAGACAGATCGGCTGTGAACCTGATCTGTTTTCCCTTGTAGGTTAAGGACTTCATTCCCTTTGCTGCTTTCTGGATTCTTTCCTTATTTTGTATTTTGTAAAGGTTTCTATGATATGTCTTGGCAATGGTCAGCCTTGGTTGAATTTATTGGGAGTTCTCTATGCTTCATTTCCTTTTTTGAATAGTTTGAAAAGCATGAACATTATCTCTCATTTGAATGTTTGGTAGAGTTGCCCCATGAAAACCCCTGGTCTTAGACTTTTCTTTATTGGGAGTTTTTTGATTAGTTAGTTAAATTTTCTTCCTAGTAATTGGTCTGTTCAAATTTTCTCTGTCTTAATTGAGTTTTGGAAGATTATATGTTTTTAGGAATTTATCCATTTCTTATTGACTGTCCAGTTTGTTGGCATATAATTTTTCATAATATTGTCTTATAATCCATTTTGTTTTTGATGTCAGTTGTCATTTTTTCCTCTTTCATTTCTGATTTTATTAATTTGAGTCCTTTCATTTTTTCTTGATTGTGCATTAAAGGTTTGTCAGTTTTGTTTAGCTTTTCAAAGAACTAGTTTTGGTTTCATTGCTCTTTTAAATTGTTTTAGCCTTATTTCACTTATTTCCATTTTACTTTATTATTATTTCCTTTCTTCTAATAAATTTGTGTTTTGCTTATTTTTCCTGTTCCTTTAGATATAAGGTTAGATTGTTTATTTGAAGTTTGTTTTGCTTTTTGAGGTAGGCTTTTATTACTGTAAACACCTAAAGTAATTTTTTATAGGTATGTACTTCCTGTTATTTTGTTAATTTTTTCTGGTTGATTTTGTAGTCTTCCTCTGTTCCTTTCTTCTTTTGCTGCATCCCCTTGTTGTTCGATGGCTTTCTTTCATGTTCCTTTGTCTTTATTTTTTGTGTGTATGTAGTTTTTTTGTGTGTGTGTGCTATTTCTGCTGAAAAAATCATTTGATAACCTTTTGGGTGTTTCCCTTGTGTGAAACTGTTAGCTTTTCTTTTGTTGAAGATTCAGTTTTTATCTTTAATCTTGAATATTTTAGGTATTGTGGATAATCTCACCTTACTGTGTCTTTTGCTTTTATAAAAATTAACCCTAAACAAGCATTTGCAGGGTTAGCTATTAGAAGGTACTGTAATGATCCATAATATTTGGTTAAAATGTAGGAGTAAGAAGCCTTATAGGACTTCGTATCTCAGAGTCAGAAATAACCATTGCCCAAACCTCTTGTTTTAACCTTTCATATGTATTTTCCAACTTACCATAGACAGGAGCAAAGAATGGTGAATATGAGACCGTTTGAAAACTGAAAACACCATTCTGAGGAGGGGGAGACAATTAGAGAAACATATGTGACATAGATACTGTGGCTGTGACAGGAGTCACATTATTATCTTACAGTGGTTAGACAGAGCTTTAAATTCATGTCCTCTTTGTGTAGCTAGTTTTGTGACCTTGGCAGTTCCCTTCTATGGACTCTATTCTCCTTATGATTTAATGAAAGTAGTTGGACTATGATAGATAATATGGAGAAGTTTGAGGATTTTGATGGCGGGTAACCAGATACAAAAAAAAAAAAATCTTTACTTCTTGCCTGTTGACATATACTTTGGTGTGTTTTTAAAGTATTTTGATCACCTAATAAATAAACTTATAAGGTCTTTTAGAGGCCAGTAATGGAATATAATGGTTTTCCTTGATTCAGTTACTTAATTTTAGGTTGATTCAGAACATTTACAAGCTCATTCTATGAGGCCAGCCTTAGCTTGATTCCGAAACCAGACAAAGACCCCACTAAAAACGAGAATTACAGACCAATTTCCTTGATGAACATGGATGCAAAAATTCTCAGCAAGATACTAGCAAATCGAATACAACAATAGATTAAAACAATTTTTCACCATGATCAAGTGGGATTTATTCCTCAGGTGCAAGAGTGGTTCATTATCCCCAAATCAATCAATGTGATACATCACATTAATAAAAGAAAGGCTAAGAACCTCATGATACTCTCAATAGATGCAGAAAAAGCTTTTGACAAAACACAACATCATTTCTTGATAAAAACCTTTAAGAAAGTAGGGATAGAAGGAACATACCTCAACATCATAAAGGCCATATATGAAGGACCAACAGCTAAAATCATCCTCAATGGGGAAAAACGGAGAGCTTTACTGCTAAGGTCAGGAACATGACACGAACTTCCACTCTCACCACTGTTGTTCAACATTCTACTGGAAGTCCTGGCCTTAGCATTCAGACAACAAAAAGAAATAAAATGCATATAAATTGGCAAGGAAGAAGTCAAACTTTTGCTCTTCACGTACAACATGATACTGTACGCAGAAAACCCAAAAGGCACCACCGAAACGCTGCTAGAAACGCTGCTACATTAATTCAGCAGTGTCGCAGGATATAAAATCAATGTAGAAATCAGTTGCATTTCTATACAGCATTAATGAAGTAGCAGAAAAAGAAGTAAAGGAATCGATCCCATTTATATTTGCAACAAACCCCATGAAATATCTAGGAATAAACCTAACCACAGAGGTAAAAGATGTGTAGGCTGAAAACTATAGAAAGCTTATGAAAGAAATTGAGGAAGACACAAAGACATGGAAAACACTCTATTCTCATGGATTGGGAGAACGAATATTGTTAAAATGTCTATACTATGCAATGCTATCTACACATTCAAAGCAATCCCAATTAAAATAACACCAGAATTCTTCACAGACCTAGAACAAAAATTGTAAAATTTTTAAGGAACCAGAAAAAAACCTAAATAGCCAAAGTAATGTTAAAAGAAAACCAAAGCTGGAAGCATCACAATTCTGGAATCCAAGCTGTATTTCAAGCTATAATCATTAAGACAGTATGGTACTAGCAAAAAAAAACCAGACACATAGATCTATGCACCACATTGAGAACCCAGAAATGGACCCACAAATGTATGGCCAACTATCTTCAACAAAGCAGGAAAAAGTATCCAATGGAAAAAAGACAGTTTCTTCAGCAAATGGTATGGGGAAAACTGGGCAGTAACATCTAGAAACATTAGCATGGACACTTTTTCTTTGCAAATTCATTTTTTTTATTTTTTATTTTTTTAAATATGAAATTTATTGTTAAATTGGTTTCCATACAACACCCAGTGTTCATCCCAACAGGTGCCCTCCTCAATACCCATCACCCACCCTCCCCTCCCTCCCACCACCCATCAACCCTCAGTTTATTCTCAGCTTTTAAGAGTCTCTTATGGTTTGGTTCCCTCCCTCTCTAACCTCTTTTTTTTTTTTTTCTTCCCCTCCCCATGGACTTCTGTTCAGTTTCTCATGATCCACATAGGAGTGAAAACTTATGGTATCTGTCTTTCTCTGGATGACTTATGTCACTTAGCATAACACTCTCCAGTCCCATCCACGTTGCTACAAAAGGCCAGATTTCATTCTTTCTCATTGCCACGTAGTATTCCATTGTGCGTATAAACCACAATTTCTTTATCCATTCATCCGTTGATAGACATTTAGGCTCTTTCCATAATTTGGCTATTGTTGAGAGTGCTGCTATAAACATTGGGGTAAAAGTGCCCCTATGCACCAGCACTCCTGTATCCCTTGGATAAATTCTTAGCAGTGCTATTGCTGGGTCATAGGGTAGATCTATTTTTAATTTTTTGAGGAACTTCCACACTGTTTTCCAGAGAGGCTGCACCAATTTGCATTCCCACCAACAGTGCACATCCTCGCCAGCATTTATAGTTTACTGTTTTGTTCATTTTAGCCACTCTGACTGGCGTGAGATGATATCTGAGTGTGGTTTTGATTTGTATTTCCGTGATAAGGAGCTACATTGAGCATCTTTTCATGTGCCTGTTGGCCATCTGGATGTCTTCTGTAGAGAAGTGTCTATTCATGTTTTCTGCCCATTTCTTCACTGGATTATTTGTTTTTCGGGTGTGGAGTTTGGTGAGCTCTTTATAGATTTTGGATACTAGCCCTTTGTCCGATATGTTATTTGCAAATGTCTTTTCCCATTCCGTTGGTTATCTTTTAGTTTTGTTGATTGTTTCCTTTGCTGTGCAGAAGCTTTTTATCTTCATGAGGTCCCAATAGTTCATTTTGGCTTTTAATTCCCTTGCCTTTGGGGATGTGTCAAGTAAGAAATTGATGTGGCTGAGGTGAGAGGTTTTTCCTGCTTTCTCGTCTAGGGTTTTGATGGATTCCTGTCTCACATTCATGTCCTTAGTCCATTTTGAGTTTGTTTTTGTGAACGGTGTAAGAAAGTGGTCTTGTTTCATTCTTCTGCATGTTGCTGTCCAGTTCTCCCCGCACTATTTGTTAAAGAGACTGTCTTTTTTCCATTGGATATTCTTTCCTGGTTTGTGAAAGATTAGTTGGCCATACTTCTGTGGGTCTAGTTCTGGGGTTTCTATTGAGTTCCATTGGTCTATGTGTCTGTTTTTGGCCTGTACCATGCTGTCTTGATGATGACAGCTTTGTAGTAGAGGCTAAAGGCTGGGATTGTGATGCCTCCTGCTTTGGTCTTCTTCTTCAAAATTACTTTGGCTATTCGGGGTCTTTTGTGGTTCCACACAAATGTTAGGATTGCTTGTTCTAGCTTAGAGAAGAATTCTGGTGCAATTTTGATTGGGATTGTATTGAACGTGTAGATAGCTTTGGGTAGTATTGACATTTTCACAGTATTTGTTCTTCCAATCCATGACCATGGAATATTTCTCCCTTTCTTTATATCTTCTTCAATTTCCTTCATAAGCTTTCTATACTTTTCAGAATACAGATCTTTTACATGTTTGGTTAGGTTTATTCCTAGGTATTTTATGCTTCTTGGTGCAATTGTGAATGGGATCAGTTTCTTTATTTGTCTTTCTGTTGCTTCATTATTAGTGTATAAGAAGGCAACTGATTTCTGTACATTGATTTTGTATCCTGCGACTTTGCTGAATTCATGTATCAGTGCTAGCAGACTTTTGGTGATGTCTATCAGATTTTCCATGTATAATATGTCACGTGCAAAAAGCGAAAGCTTGACTTCATCTTTGCCAATTTTGATGCCTTTGATTTCCTTTTGTTGTCTGATTGCTGATGCTAGAACTTCCAACACTATGTTAAACAACAGCGGTGAGAGTGGACATCCCTGTCGTGTTCCTGATTTCAGGGAGAAAGCTCTCAGTTTTTTCCCATTGAGTATGATATTAGCTGTGGGCTTTTCATAAATGGCTTTTATGATGTTTAAGTATGTTCCTTCTATCCCGACTTTCTTGTGGGTTTTTATTAAGAAAGATGTTGATTTTTGTCAAATGCTTTTTCTGCATCCATTGACAGGATCATATAGGTCTGTTCTTTTCTTTTATTAATGTGATGTATTACATTGATTGATTTGCGAATGTTGAACCAGCCTGCAGCTGAGAAATGAATCCCACTTGGTCATGGTGTATAATTCTTTTTATATGCTGTTGAATTCGATTTGCTAGTATCTTATTGAGAATTTTTGCATCCATATTCATCAGGGATATTGGCCTGTAGTTCTCTTTTTTACTGGGTCTCTGTCTGGTTTAGCAACCAAAATAATGCTGGCTTCATAGAATGAATCTGTAAGTTTTCCTTCCCTTTCTATTTTTTGGAATAGCTTGAGAAGGATAGGTATTATCTCTACTTTAAATATCTGGTAGAATTCTCCTGGGAAGCTATCTGGTCCTGGACTCTTATTTGTTGGGAGATTTTTGATAACTGATTCAATTTCTTTGCTGGTTATGCGTCTGTTCAAGCTTTCTATTTCTTCCCGTTTGAGTTTTGGAGGTGTTTGGGTGCTTAGGAATTTGTGCAATTCTTCCAGGTTGTCCAGTTTGTTGGCATATAATTTTTCATAGTATTCCCTGATAATTGCTTGTATTTCTGAGTGGTTGGTTGTAATAATTCCGTTTTCATTCATGACTTTATCTATTTGGGTCATCTCCCTTTTCTTTCTGAGAAGCCTGGCTAGAGGCTATCAATTTTCTTTATCTTTTCAAAAAACCAACTCTTTAGTTTCATTGATCTGTTCTAGTTTTTTTTTATATTCCATATTGTTTATTTCTGCACTGATATTTATCATTTCTCTTCTTCTGCTTGGTTTAAGGTTTTATTTGCTATTTTGCTTCTGTTTCCTTTAGGTGTTCTGTTAGATTTTGTAATGGGATTTTTCTTGTTTCTTGAGATAGTCCTGGATTGCAATGTATTTTCCTCCTCTCAGGACTGCCTTTGCTGCATCGCAAAGCATTTGGATTGTTGTCTTTTAATTTTCATTTGTTTCCCTATATTTTTAAATTTCTTCTCTAATTGCCTGGTTGACCCATTCATTCTTTAGTAGGTGTTCTTTAACCTCCATGCTTTTGGAGGATTTCCAGACTTTTTCCTGTGGTTGATTTCAAACTTCATAGCATTGTGGTCAGAAGTGTGCATGGTGTGATCTCAATTCTTTTATACTTATGAAGGGCTGTTTTTTGACCCAGTATGTGATCTATCTTGGAGAATGTTCCATGCGTACTTGAGAAGAAAGTATATTCTGTTGCTTTGGGATGCAGAGTTCTAAAAAGATCTGTCAAGTCCATCTGATCCAATGTATCATTCTGGGCCCTTGTTTCTTTATTGATTCTGTGTCTAGATGATGTAGTCATTGTTGTAAGTGGAGTATTAAAGTCCCCTTCAGTTACCACATTCTTATCAATAAGGTTGCTTTTGTTTGTGGTTGTTTTATATATTTGGGGGCTCCGTATTTGGTGCATAGACATTTATAATTGTTAGCTCTTCCTGATGGATAGACCCTGTAATTATTACATAATATCCTTCTTCATCTCTTGTTACAGCCTTTAATTTAAAGTCTAGTTTGTCTCATATAAGTGTGTCTCCTCCAGCTTTCTTTTGACTTCCAGTAGCATGATAGATAGTTCTCCATCCCCTCACTTTCAATCTGAAGGTGTCCTCAGGTCTAAAATGAGTCTCTTGTAGAAAGCAAATAGATGGGTCTTGTTTTTTTTTTTATCCATTCTGATACCCTATGTCTTTTCATTGTAGCATTTAATCCATTTACATTCAGTGTTATAACAGAATGATATGGGTTTAGTCATTGTGATGTCTGTAGGTTTCATGCTTGTAGTGATGTCTGTGTTACTTTGTCTCACAGGATCCCCCTTAGGATCTCTTGTTGGGCTGGTTTAGTGGTGATGAATTCCTTCAGTTTTTGTTTGTTTGGGAAGACCTTTATCTCTCCTATTCTAAATGACACAGTTGCTGGATAAAGGATTCTATGCTGCATATTTTTTCTGTTCATCACATTGAAGATATCCTGCCATTCCTTTCTGGCCTGCCAAGTTTCAGTAGAGAGATCCATCACGAGTCTTATCAGTTCCCTTTATATGTTACAGCACGTTTATCCCTCGCTGCTTTCAGAATTTTCTCTTTATCCTTGTATTTTTCCAGTTTCACTATGATATGTCATGCAGAAGATCTATTCAAGTCACGTCTGAAGGAAGTTCTCTGTGCCTCTTGGATTTCAATGCCTTTTTCCTTCCCCAGTTCAGGGAAGTTCTCAGCTATGATTTCTTCAAGTACCCCTTCAGCACCTTTCTCTCTGTTTTCCTCCTCTGGAATCCCAATTATGCATATATTATTGGGTTTCATTGCATCACTTCATTCTCTAATTCTCTCCTCATTCTCCTGGATTTTTTTGATCTCTCTTTTTCTCAGCTTCCTCTTTTTCCATAATTTTATCTTCCAATTCACCTATTCTCTCCTCTGCCTCTTCAATCTGAGCCGTGGTCGCTTCCATTTTATTTTGCACCTCATTTATAGCATTTTTTTTAGCTCCTCACAACGATTTCTTTGTCCCTTGATCTCTGTAGCAATAGATTCTCTGCTGTTCTCTATGCTTTTTTCAAGCCCAGCGATTAATTTTATGACTATTATTATTATTTTTTCAACGTTTATTTGTTTTTTTTTTGGGACAGAGAGAGACAGAGCATGAACGGGGGAGGGGCAGAGAGAGAGGGAGACACAGAATCGGAAACAAGCTCCAGGCTCTTAGCCATCAGCCCAGAGCCTGACGCGGGGCTCGAACTCATGGACCACGAGATCGTGACATGGCTGAAGTTGGACGCTTAACCTACTGCGCCACCCAGGCGCCCCTATGACTATTATTTTAAATTCATGTTCTGTTACTTTGCTTAAATCATTTTTGATCAATTCGTTAGCTGTCACTACTTCCTGGAGTTTCTTTTGAGGAGAATTCTTCTGTTTTGTCATTTTGGATAGTCCCTGAGTGGCGCAGAACTGCAGGGCTCTTCCCCTGTGCTGTCTGGAGTAACTTGTGTTGGTGGGTGGGGCCGCACTCCGACCTGATGTCTGCCCCCAGCCCACCGCTGGGGTCATAGTCTGACTGGTGTGTACCTTACCTTCCCCTCTCCCAGGGGCTCGACTCACTGCTGAATGGTGCGGCCCCTGTCTGGGCTACTTGCACACTGCTAGGCTTCTGGTGCTGATTAGATGGGATCTGGCATATTAGCCTTGGTGATTCTGCAAGGTGCACAGGGGCCAGAGGGGATGGCTCAGCTCACATTGCCTTCGATGGTCCACCGTGGGAGGGCCCCTGAGGCACCGGGAGGGAGGCAGATCCGTCAGAGGGATGGATCCACAAAAGCACAGCGTTGGGTGTTTGCACAGTGCAAGCAAGTTCCATGACAGGAACTGGTTCCCTTTGGGATTTTGGCTGGGGAATTGGCGAGGGAGATGGCACTGTCCAGCGCCTTTGTTCCCCACCGAGCTGAGGTCTGTCCTCTTGGTTTCAACAACTCTCCCTCACATTGTCCTCTAGCCCTCCTGCTCTCCGAGCAGAGCTTTTGACCTATAACATTCCAGAAGTGAATTCAAGCTGGTTGTCAGAACTCACGGAGTCTGGCCCTTCTGCTTTTGCAAGCCAGACTCGGGGGCTCTGCCCTGCCAGGCGGGCTGCCCCTCCACTGCCTCGGCTCCTTCCCACCAGTCCGTGTGGTGCGCACCACCTCTCAGCCCTTCCTACCCTCTTCCGTGGGCCTCTTGTCTAGGCTTGGCTCGGGAGAGACCATTCTGCTATTCTTCTGGCAGTTTTCTGAGTTATTTAGGCAGATGTGGGTGGAATCTAAGTGATCAGCAGAATGCGGTGAGCCCATCGTCCTCCTATGCTGCTACCTTCCAAGAATCCACCATACAGAAAAACCATGCACACTTTCTTACACTATACAGAAAAATAAACTAAAAATGGATGAAAGACCTAAACGTAAGATAGGAAGCCATCAAAATCCTAGAGGAGAAAACAGGCAACAACCTCTTTGACCTCAGCCGAAGGAACTTCTTACTAGACGTGTTTCTGGAGGCAAGGGAAATAAAAGCAAAAATGAACTATTGGAATGTAGATAAAAACTTCTGCACAGTGAGGGAAACAATCAACAAAACTACAGAATGGGAGAAGATATTTTAAGTGACATATTGGATAAAGGGTTAGTATCCAAAATCTCTAAAGCATTTATCAAACTCAGCATCCAAAATCAAATAATCCAGCGAATAAATGGGCAAAAGATATGAACATATACTTTTCCAAAGAAGACATCCAGATAGGTAACAGGCACATGAATACGTGCTCAACATACTCATCATCAGGGAAATACAATGGGATACAATCAAAACCACAATGGGATACCACCTCACACCTATCAGAATAGGTAAAATTAACAACTCAAGAAACAACAGATGTTGGTGAGGATGTGGAGAAAGGGGTGCCCTCTTACACTGTTCATGGGAATAAAAACTGGCGCAGGCACTCTGGAAAGCAGCATGGAGGTTCCTCAAAAAATGAAAAATGGGACTACCTTATTCCAGCAATTGCACTACTATGTTTTTACCCAAAGGATACAAAAATAAAGATTTGAAATGGTACATGCACAAAATTTATAGCAGCGCTCCCAACAATAACCAAATTATGGAAAAATGCCCAAATGTCCATTGACTGATGAGTGGATAAAGAAGGAGTGGTATATATATATACAATGGAATATAACTCAGAGATTATAAAGACTTAAATCTTGGCATTTGGAATAACATGGATAGAACTAGAATGTATTATGCTAAGCAAAATAAGTCGGTCAGAGAAAGACAAATATATGATTTCATTCCTGGAATGTAGGAAGCAAAACAGCTGAACGTAGGGAAAGAGAAGGAAAAATAAGATAAAAACTGACTGGGAGGCAAACCATAAGAGACTCTTAAAGACAGAGAACAAACTGAGGATTGCTGTGGGGTGTTGGTGTAGAGGATGGTCTGAATGGGTGATGGTCATTAAGGAGGTCACTTTTTGGGATGAACACTGGGTGTTACATGTAAGTCATGTATCACTACTTTCTACTCTGGAAACCATTAGTACACTATATGTTAATTAACTTGGATTTAAATGAAATAAAATAAAAATAAAATAATATATTGAACAATCACAGAATTTTTATTGAGAGTAACTCATTTTTTATTTTATTTTTATTTATATAATTTATTTTTAAATACTTTATTTTTATTAATTATTTTATTAATATTTATTAATTGAGGTGACCAGGTTACTTCAGTGGAATGGTTGAGAAATGACCTCTGAAATGCTGCTCTTTAATAAAAGCAATAGAAACACCAATAGACATTTTCAAAATCAACTTTTTAAGATCTCTGGACATTAACCAAAATTTGAAATAATAGAAGGTGTGCTTGTTCAAGAAAAATAGCTGAGTAATTAATAGAACAGTGAGCTTTGTGGTTTTTTGCCCTGTATCTATACCCCTTTCTCCAGCTCCATAGTAGCCTTGAAAACTATGCGCTGGATAGTTTTGGAAGCTGTGAATATCATGATTTTAGTAGCCACTGCACAGGGCAGAAGGGGATTGTAGCTCCCCTAGAGCTGAAATATATTACTCATATGGGTTGCCTTATTTGAACTGACTCATAGCTGGCTTACTGCAAATGGATTTTTCCTTAGAGTTTCCTTTTCAAAACAATCAATTAGTAGTGATTTTTCAGTACTGCAGTTCTCTTAGGCAGCATAAATTGTGATAGCAACCAAGAAGCTGAACAATAAACTTAAAAAGAAAAACTGGAGAATGAAATGTCCATAGAGAGCTTTGAAAAGTTGCCACATATTCCTATAAGTATGGAAGATCACATGCACATTTAGGGCTTTGCTTATATGTATTGTTTTGTGCCTGTCTAGAAAAGATTTTAGAAGGCTATATTGTCTTACTTCTGGCTGACCTTGAAGCTCTGGGCGGGAAGATTAAGGCAGAATTATAAACTAATTGGCTGAGTGTTGAAGGCACTCACCAACACACACAAGAGCCCTTCAACAAAGCCTGGGATACTTAATGGTTCAATGCATTTAAATACATCTCTGTCTAATCACTAGCTGACCACTAAGCTAACTGACCAGAGATGTCAGTGGCTTCATATGATAAAGAATACAGACTTTATAGCATTAGCCACAAACTCACTAAACAAACAGCAACAACAAGAACAAATTTGGGAAAAAGACAGGTTTTGATTTCTGATTTGTCACATTACATCATTTAAAATGTTCTCTTTTCAACAAAATTATGAGAAGTGTCACCAAATATGAAAATTGGGGCACGTGGCTCAATCAGATAAGCGTCCGACTTTTTATCTTTTCTCGGGGCATGATCTCATGGTATTTTAGATTGAGCCCTGTGTTGAGCTCTGTGCTGACAGCACAGAGCCTTCTCAGGGTTCTATCTCTGCCTCTCTCTCTCTCTCTCTCTGCCCCTCCTCTGCTCTCTCTCTCTTTCTCTCTCTCTCTCAAATTAAATAAATATTTTTAAGAAAAGCAATATGAAAATGGGCCATGAATAAGGGAAAAAAGTCCACAATCAATAGAAACTGTCCCTGAGGAAAACAAATCATTGCACTTCCTGGGAAAAGAGTTTCGATGATGTATTTCTAATATTAGAAACATATTTACTTAATAAAAAAGAGCCATTTAAAACTGTGCATTTGAAAAGTACAATAACTGAAATGAAAATTCACAACAGGGGCTTAACCTCAAATGTTTACTGGTAGAAGATAGAATCAATAAATATTAAGATAGATGAATTGAGATCATACAATCTGTGGAAAAAAGTAAATTAAAAAATGAACAGAACTTCAGAGACCCATAACAGAATATACATAATGGCAGTCTCAGAAGAAGAGGATAGAGGGAAAAGGTAGAAAAGATATTTGAGTTAACAAAGGTAAAGACCTTGCTAAATTTGATGAAAAACTTTAGTCTGCTCATATAACAAATTCAACAAACCAAGGGAAGGAAAACTCAAATACATGCTTAAACATACTACAGCCAAATTTGGAAGAAAAAGAATAGGAGACATGAACAATACCATAAATCAACTATACCTAACACGTTTCCCTACCCAAGAGCAGTAGAATATATATTTTTTCATGTGTGCAAGGAATATTGTCCAGGAGAGACCATACGTTAGGCCATAAAACAAGCCCAATAAACTTAAATGAATGAAAATCATACAAAATAAATTTGCTGAACACAATGAAATGAATTTAGAAATTAATAACAGAAAGTTGGAAAAGTCACAAATATGTGGAAATTAAACAGCATACTCCAAATTAATCAATTGATTAAATTTAGAGGTAATCACAAAGGAAATGATAAAATACTTTGCAAATAGAAAAAAAACAAAAACATAGTATATCTAACCTTATGGAATTCAGCTAAACAATGAATGGAAGGAACTTTGTAGCTTCAGATTTCCTACTTTAAGAAAGAACAAAGGTACCAAATCAATAACAGAGCATTTTATCTTAAGTCACTGAAAAAAATGAGGAGCAAAGTCCAACACAAACAGAATGAATGAAATAAGAATAGAGAAGACATTAATGTAGTAGACAATAAGAAAACAATAGATAACAACAAAACCAAACATTTGCTTATTGAAAAGTTAAACAACATTGACAAACCCTTAGCTAGACTAACCAGGAGCAATACTAAATTACTGAAATTGGGAATGCAGTACAGGCCATTACCATTGACCTTACAGAAGTAAAACTGATTATAAGAAAATAGTATAAACATGTCTATACCTACAAATAAGATAACCTTAGTGAAATCAAATTCCTAGGAATATACAAACTACTAAAACTGGTGAAACAGAAAATGTTACTGGACCTATAACAAATAAAGCAATTTAATTTTTAATTGAAAAATATCCCATCAACTCATTCTGTAGGTCCAGCATTACCCTGATACAAAAACCAAAAGCATCCCATGTTCATGTGTCAAATGACTTAATATTGTTAAATTGGCAACAATCCCCATATACATCTACACATTCAGTGTAGTACCTATCAAAATCTCAGCAGCTATTTTTTCAGAAACTGTCAAGGTGGTACTAAAATTCATATGGAAATTCAAGGGGCCTAGAGTAGCCAAATAATCTTGAAAAAGAACAATATTGGATAACTCATACTTCCCCATTTGAAAACTCATTACTCCTTTGTATGTTCTTTACTATTACCACAATTGTTTGGTATTGGCATAAGAACAGATACAGAGATCAATAGAATAAAAATAAGAGTCCAAATACAATCCCTTATTATATGGCCAATTGGTTCTTGACAAGAGTGTCAAGATAATTAATTAGGGGAAAGAATAGTCTTTTTGATAAATGGTGCTGAGATAATAGGATAAATACAAGTGAAAAAGCGAAGTTGGACCTTTATACCATACAAAAGTTAACTCAAAATGGATCAAACAGTTAAATGTAAAAGCTAAAATTATAAACCTCTTAGTAGGAAAAAAAAGATATAAGTCTTCACAACCTTGACTAAGCAGTGGTTTCTTACATAAGACTAACAAAGTATAAGCAATAAAAGAAAAGGTAGATAAATTGGATTTCAACAAAATTTTAAGTTTTGTTCTTCAAAGGGCACCATAATGAAAGTGAAAGTCACACACACAGTGCCCCAAAATTTTGCAAATTATCGATCTGATAAGGGGGACATTTTGTCCAGAGTAGATAAAGTACTCTTACAACTCAATAATAAAGATAATTAGCCCAGTTACAAAATGGGCAAAGTGATTGGATAAATGTTTTTTCTTGCAATATTTTATTTAAATTCAAGTTAGTTAACATATAGTGTAGTAGTATTGGTTTCAGGAGTAGAATTTAGTGATTTATCACTTAGATGTAGCACCCAGTGCTTATCCCAACAAGTGCCTTCCTTAATGCCCATCATCTACTTAACACCCCCCCCACCTCCCTCCATCAATCCTGTTAGTTCTCTATCTTTAAGAGTCTCTTGTGGCTTGTTCCCCTCTCTCTATTTTTCTCCCCTTTCCCATATGTTCATCTGTTTTGTTTCTTAAATTCCATATATCAATGAAATCATATGTTATTTGTCTTTCTCTCACTGACTTATTTCACTTAGCATAATACACTCTAGTTCCATACAAAGGAGATAATTAAATGACCAATAAGCACAGACAAAGATTCTCAGTAACATTAGGAATTAGGGTAAAACAAAACCACAATGAGATACCACTTCAAACCCACTAGGATTGTGGGCAACAAAAAGACAGGTAATAACAAATCTTGGTTAGGACATGGAGAAATTTGAAACTTCATACGTTGCATTGTTCATAGAAAATTGTGTAGATGATTTTGAAAACAATTTTGTCAGTTCTTCAAAAGTTCAACATAGAGTTACCATAAGATTCAGCAATTCCATGCCTAGCTATGCACGCCCCTAAAACGAAAAAAATCCACACTAAATTTGTACGTACATATTCATGGGTACATTATTCATAATAGCCAATAAATGGTAACACCGTGTCTTTCAGTTGATAAATGGTTGAATAAATCTGATATAGTCATCCAATGGAATGTTATGTGGCAATAAAAATGAAGTATTGATAGTACAACATGGAATAGCCCTGAAAATATTATGCTAAGTGAAAGAAAGTCACAAAAGACCACATAGTGTATGATTTCATATTTATGTAAAATGTCTAGAGTAGGCAAATCCATGGAGATAGGAAGTAGGTGAGTGGTTGACTGAATACAGGAGGAAGATGGGAATGGGGAGTGATGCTAATGAGTTAATGCTTCATTTAGGGGTGATAAAACGATCTGGAATAGCAATGGTGGTTGCACAACTTTGAGAATATACTAAAAACCAATGAGTTGTGTACTTTAAAATGGTACATTTTGGGGCGCCTGGGTGGCGCAGTCGGTTAAGCGTCCGACTTCAGCCATGTCACGATCTTGCGGTCCGTGAGTTCGAGCCCCGCGTCAGGCTCTGGGCTGATGGCTCAGAGCCTGGAGCCTGTTTCCGATTCTGTGTCTCCCTCTCTCTCTGCCCCTCCCCCGTTCATGCTCTGTCTCTCTCTATCCCAAAAATAAATAAACGTTGAAAAAAATTTTTAAAAAAATGGTACATTTTATGGTATATAAATAATATCTCAATTTTAAAAAGTTACGTAACTATTTAGCCAAATATAAATATTGTCAAATATTTTTTTCTTCATGAATGATGAAGCCTGACTAATTTTATTTTATTTTTCTTCAATATATGAAGTTTATTGTCAAATTGGTTACCATACAACACCCAGTGCTCATCCCAAAAGGTGCCCTCCTCAATACCCATCATCAACCCTCCCCTCCCTCCCA
This sequence comes from Herpailurus yagouaroundi, assembly GCF_014898765.1. Taxonomy (NCBI): domain Eukaryota; kingdom Metazoa; phylum Chordata; class Mammalia; order Carnivora; family Felidae; genus Herpailurus; species Herpailurus yagouaroundi. The sequence continues at coordinate 364,895 of NW_024420375.1, read as the reverse complement.
C
>NW_024420375.1:352345-364794 GCF_014898765.1 Herpailurus yagouaroundi | reverse complement strand
TAAGAGTCTCTTATGCTTTGGCTCTCTTCCACTCTAATCTCTTTTTTTTTCCTTCCCCTCACCCATGGGTTTCTGTTAAGTTTCTCAGGATCCACATAAGAGTGAAACCATATGGTATCTGTCTTTCTCTGGATGGCTTATTTCACTTAGCATCACACTCTCCAGTTCCATCCATGTTGCTACAAAGGGCCATATTTCATTCTTTCTCATTGCCACATAGTATTCCATTGTGCATATAAACCACAATTTCTTTATTCATTCATCCTTTGATAGACATTTAGGCTCTTTCCATAATTTGGCTATTGTTGAGAGTGCTGCTATAAACATTGGGGTACAAGTGTCCCTATGCATCAGTACTCCTGTATCCCTTGGGTAAATTCTTAGCAGTGCTATTGCTGGGTCATAGGGTAGGTCTATTTTTAATTTTTTGAGGAACCTCCACACTGTTTTCCAGAGTGGCTGCACCAATTTTCATTCCCACCAACAGTGCAAGAGGGTTCCCATTTCTCCACATCCTCTCCAGCATCTACAGTCTCCTGATTTGTTCATTTTGTCCACTCTGACTGGTGTGAGGTGATATCTGAGTGTGGTTTGATTTGTATTTCCCTGATGAGGAGCGACGTTGAGCATCTTTTCATGTGCCTGTTAAGCCTGACTAATTTTAAACATACCTGCTGGTAGTAGTAGCTTCCCCCATCTCTGATGATCTATTCAGATGATATTTAGTAACCTAATCTTTGGTTACCTCTACCTGGAGAGTTGTGGGCAGTGTGACAATGGCAAGGCTCTAGCAGCAAGACAGGTCTGAATTTGTAATGTAGCTTTGTCATTTACTTCTTGCATGGTTTTGAACAAGTTGCTTAGCTTCTGTGAGCCTTAGTATTCTCATGTTCAATTTAGGAATAATTACATGTCCCTCATAAAGTTATTATGAGTATTAAGCTGTCAACCAAAGGGCTTTTATCCATTTATGTTTCATGAAATTAACCTTTTGCTTTAAATGTTCCAATATTATATGCATCACATTTCTTTTATTTTTCTTTTATTTTTTTTTTTAATTTTTTTTCAACGTTTATTTATTTTTTGGGACAGAGAGAGACAGAGCATGAACGGGGGAGGGGCAGAGAGAGAGGGAGACACAGAATCGGAAACAGGCTCCAGGCTCTGAGCCATCAGCCCAGAGCCCGACGCGGGGCTCGAACTCACAGACCGCGAGATCGTGACCTGGCTGAAGTTGGACGCTTAACCGACTGCGCCACCCAGGCGCCCCTGCATCAGATTTCTTTGAGTCAAACTGATCTTGCCTGGAAAAGTGCTCAAATAAACAATCTGACTCCTTTTGTAGTGTTAACCTTAACAATAAAACAGCCATTTTTTTTAAACAGCAAAAATGGATTTATTCAGGAATAAGAGAGAATTGCAATTCAGGAAAAGGGGGTTATGGAAAAACCATAAGCAAATTCAACAAGCAAAGGAAAGAAACATTTTATAGATAAGAAGGAAGTTGGGAGGTGCTGTTAAAGTCCACTGGAGAAAAGCAAGTGGGTGATAGCTGTTTCCCCTAGGCCGATTTGCGTGTGTAGTTGATTTCTTGTAGTAGATGCAATATACATCTTTCCCTGCTGAAGCCTGTAATTGATGATTCTTTCCCACTGAGGATTCTTCTGTTATGGGGTCTGTAACTGATGATATTTCCTGTAATTAACATTGAATATGCCTCCCCCCACCTTTCCAGCCTCCCCTTCTAGAATCCTGAGTCCACTTTAATGAGGTTTGCCTTTATTAATTTTTTCAGTAGCATACAGTATTTGGGGACAGGAGTTCTGCAAACATTTCTGTGTTTTCCTATTTACTCTTCCTGATTAAATTATTTTTTTTCTTTATGTTGAGCTTGAGCTTTTAATTTGCAGTGTTTCCAATGGTGACCTCCTTGAGTATGAGCAATTTGATCCTCAGAAGGAAAGAGTGCCATTATCTGGTGTCCTGTATTGACCCAGCACTTAGTTTCTTTGGTGCTAGGAATTATTGATTAGTTATCCAGTTCTCTTGGGAAGGGAAATCTATTTTTGATTTAAAATATCAATATGACTATATTTGTTTTCTAGGCTTTCAAGAAGTTTTCTTTAAATCAGATACCATTTGATAATATTCTTCCTGTTTCTGGTGAGAAGTTTTGAACTTTAAACTAGTAGTTACCAGAATTTGAAGGGACGCTAAATACTATTTAACTTCTCTTTTTTTAATATCTGGAGACCATGAAGTCTAGGAAGGAGAAGTTACTTGCCCAGTCACCTCACCAGTAGATCACAGAACTGGCACTAAAAGTGTAGAAAGTTGGGATGGGGGGGAGAAGTGGTAAGGTTTATTTTCTACTATGTGTTGGCACTTTACATTTATCTTCTGATTTAGTTTTTTTTTAAATGTTTTTATTTATTTTTGAGACAGAGAGAGCGTGAGCGGGGGGGGGGGGCAGAGAGAGAGGGAGACACAGAATCTGAAGCAGGCTCCAGGCTCTGGGCTGTCAGCACAGAGCCCGATGTGGGGCTCGAACTCACAGACTGTGAGATCATGACCTGAGCCGAAGTCGGACGCTCAACCAACTGAGCCACCCCGGCGCCTCTTCTGATTTAGTTTTTACAACACTCTCAGGTAGATATATTATCATGTCTCTTTGACAACTGAGGCAACTGAAACTCATAGGGGGTAAGTCATTTATCAAAAGTTTCACAGCAAGAAGATGACAAAATATGGCTGCAAGTCTAGCCCTCTCCCAAAGTCATGCTCTTTTTTATTTCATCCCCTAAAGTAGAATCCTCATTTTCTGTCACCCTAATGTTCTTTCTAACATGTCACATCGCTTTCTTACCTACATTCCCACACTCATTAGGAACCTGAGGAGAAACAAAAGTAGAATGCAGGGAAATGGAATTTATCTATCTATTAAGGAAAAAGGTTTATTTTTAAATATAATTTATTGTCAAGTTGGCTTATATAGAGCACCCACTGCTCATCCCAACTAAGGAAGGAGATTTTAATAGAGACACTGCAAGCAGGATGACTAACACTCCTGGGAAAACCAGGACTTGGGGTTTTCCTTGAACAAGGGGCTTCCAATTTTATAACTGTGACAGTTCCGGGGACACCAAGACAAGTTGGTCATCACTCCTTTCACTGGAGGTGTATGAGCAGAGATTTGATGGTTCCTCAGGCTTGAAGAGTTGCATAAGACCATCTGAGATTCTTCTGTTACTGTGAAATAAGATGTTTACCTTGTTGTTTTTGTTTTTGGAGCTCAGGTCCAAATTCTGATAAAATTAGGTCAGAGGGCTGAAAGTTAAATATAATAACACAAAATAGAAACAAGGGAATACTTGAGTCTTACTGCTCTCTGTACTACTAGAACATAGTTTCATTGTTGTTGTTTTGTTCATTCCTTTTTGTTTTATTTCAATATAAGAATACATTCTCAGGTAGTTATGATTCATTTTCTGACAGCCTCTGAGTGTTCATCCCTGCAATTATATTGTTGTGTCAATCAAGCTGTCTGATACTTAGCAGGTGAATTTGGGCTTTAACTAGTCTGGGAAGGGGGCTGGCATTGGTATGTAAGCTTGCCAGATACTTTTTTTTTTTTAAGGAAATACCGGAATTTTATTTAAAAATATTGAAATATTTGAGATTTTGTGCTATTACAGAGATCATATATGAAACCAATAGTGGGAATTAAAAGATACTGTTTAGGGGTGCCTGGGTGGCTTAGTTGGTTAAGCATTTGACGTCAGCTAAGGTCATGATCTTGTGGTTCGTGAGTTCAAGCCCTGAGTTGGGCTCTGTGCTGACAGCTCTGAGCCTGGAGCCTGATGCTGATTCTGTGTCGCCCTCCCCAACTCATGCTCTGTCTCTCTCTGTCTCTCTCTCTGTCTCAAAAATAAATAAATATTAAAATTTTAAAAAAGATACAGTTTAGGCTCTTCTAGTAAACATTATAGTAATGAATATATGTGAAAAAAATTACAATCAGTGTATGTTTCAAAAAATACTTTCTATGTGCTTTATGTATCAATTAATTTAATTCTCACAAGTCTAGAAGTTTAGTATCCTTTTAATCTCTGATTTTTATTTAAAAATTTTTTAATGTTTATTTATTTTACAGACAGAGCACAAGCAGGGGAGGGGCAGAGAGATAGGGAGACACAGAATCGGAAGCAGACTCCAGGCTCTGAGCTGTCAGGACAGAGGCCGACACAGGGCTCAAACCCACAATCCGTGAGATCATGACCTGAACTGAAGTCGGACACTTAACTGACTGAGTCATCCAGGCGCCCTTTAATCTCTGATTTTTATATTTATTTATTTATTTATTTATTTATTTATTTATTTATTTTTAAATTTTTTTAACGTTTATTCATTTTTGAGACAGAGAGAGACAGAGCATGAATGGGGGAGGATCAGAGAGAGAGGGAGACACAGAATCCGAAACAGGCTCCAGGCTCTGAGTGGTCAGCACAGAGCCCGACGCGGGGCTCGAACTCACCGACCGCGAGATCATGACCTGAGCCGAAGTCGGCTGCTTAACCGACTGAGCCACCCAGGCGCCCCTAATCTCTGATTTTTAAATGAGGACATTGAGATACAAAAGAATTACTAATTTCACCAGATCAAATAGCTATGAAAATGGTGTAGCCAGACTTCAAGATCAGGCAATCTGATCTCAGAGTCTTTAAGCTTAACTAACTTCATGCTATTTTTTTTAAGGAAAAATTACCTGGAAATGGGAATGAAACATTAAGGTAATACTAACAAAATTATCTCTTTGTGCAGAGGTGCATAAAGTATGGGAAAATGAACATCCTCCTTCCCTTAAGACAGCTTCAGGGAGAGAAGAAAAAGTCAGGTCTTAGCTTCAGGAAAGGACAGGAAAGGAGAATTCTGTGAAGAGTATCAGGTTAAGGGAAGATCTCTGTGTAATGAATAGGGGTTTTAAGGATCACTGTGGAGGTGGTTGAGAGGAAGCACAGGCCCCCATAGGTATAAGAATATGTTATATAAGATTTACAAGGATGTGAAGCATGGTACTATTGACTGGCCTTGTATTATCAGGTTGAGTAGAGATCTGCTGACACCTAGCAGTGTATACCACTTGCTTAGGATTCTAAGTAGACTAATGAAGACCTGAGTTGTTGACACTGAAAGATCCCTCCTCTAATGACTGGAAGATACCCCTCTTGGATAAATCAACAATGGCTAGTACACAGTTGTATATTCTATTTCAAGTGGTTTGTTTTTTTGCTTATTTGATTTTATTATGTTTATCTTTTAAAGTCCTGCTTTGCTGTATTTCTTTTGTAATTCTATGGAAACAAAATGAAAGATAATATATAAAGAAAATATAATTACAAAGATACAATTAATACACTATGCCTACTATTCAAAAATTAAAGTTTTGTATTTACTTCAGATTATTTGCTCTTTTTGTTCTTTAAAAACATTTTATGTATTTATTTTTTGTTCCAAAATTTTATTTAATTCTAGTTAGTTAACATACAGTGTAATGTTGGTTTCAAGAATAGAATTCAGTGATTCATCCCTTACATTTAATACCCAATGCTCATCATAAGAAGTGCCCTTCTTAATACCCATTACCCATCTAGCCCATCCCTTACACATGTTCATCCATCAACCCTCCGTTTGTTTTCTATCACTGAGAGTCTCATATGGTTTGCTTCCCTTTCTGTCTTTTTTTCCCTTTGCATATATTCTTCTGTTTTGTTTCATAAATTCCACATACGAGTGAAATCATATGGTATTTGTATTCCTCTGAGTGACTTATTTCACTTAGTATAATATACTCCAGCTCCATCCACGTTGTTGCAAATGGTATGCTTCCATTATTTTTGATAGCTGAGTAATATTCCATTATATATATATATATATATATAATATTCCATATATTATATTACATATATAATACATATCCAATATGGAACATTTCTCAGCTTTCAATGGAATATTACTCAGCCTTCAAAAGTAATGAAAGCTTAACACACACACACACAAGCTCATACACAGCATATCTTTATCCATTCATCAGTGGATGGACACTTGGGCTGTTTCCATAGTTTGGCTATTGTTGATAATGCTGTTATACACAGTATAAACATTGTGTTGCATGTACCCCTTTGAATCTGTATTTTTGTATTCTTTGGGTAAATACCTAGTAGTGCAATTGCTGAATCATATGGTAGTTGTATTTTTACTGTTTGAGGAACGTCCATACTGTTCTCCAGAGTGGTTATACCAGTTTGCATTCTCACCAACATTGTAAGAGTGTTCCGTTTTCTCCACATCCTTGCCAAATCTGTTGTTTCCTGTGTTGTTAGTTTTAGCCATTCGGACAGGTGTGAAATGGTATCTCATGGTTTTGCTGTGTTTTTCCCGATGATGAGTGATGTTAAGCATCTTTTAATGTGCCTGTTAGCCATCTGTTTGTCCTCTTTGGAAAAGTGTCTATTTGTGTCTTCTGTCAATTTCTTAACTAGATTATTTGTTCTTTGGGTATTGAATTTGATAAGTCTTCTATATATTTCAGATACTAACCCTTTATCACATATGTCTTTGGCAAATATCCTCTCCCATCCCATAGGCTGCCTTTTATTTTTGTTGATTATTTCCTTCACTGTGCAGAAGCTTTTTATATTAATGAAGTCCCAATAGTTCATATTTGCTTGTGTTTCCTTTGCCTCCAAGAACGTGTCTAGTAAGAATTTTCTCTGGCTGAGGTCAAAAAGTTTACTACCTGTGTTTTCCTCTAGGATTTTGATGGCTTCATGTTTTACATTTAGGTCTTTCATCCATTTTAAATTTCTTTTTGTGTATGGTGTAAGAAAGTGGTTAAGTTTCATTCTTCTGCATATTACTGTCCAGTTGGCCTAACATCATTTGTTGAAGAAACTGCCTTTTTCCATTGGATGCTCTTTCCTGCTTTGTTGAAGGTGAGTTGACCATATTATTGTGGGTCCATATCTGGGTTTTCTATTCTGTTCCATTGACATATATGTCTGTTTTTGTGCCTGTATCAAACTGTCTTGATGACTTCAGCTTTACAATATAGCTTAAAGTCAGGAATTGTGATGCCTCCAGCTTCACTTTTCTTTTTCAGGATTTCTTTGGCTATTTAAAGACTTTTATGGTTCCATAGAAATTTTAGGATTGTTTGTTACAGCTCTGTAAAAAATGCTGGTGGTATTTTGATAGGGATTGCATTAAATGTGTAAATTGCTTTGGGTAATATAGACATTTTAATAATGTTTGTTCTTCCAATCCATGAGCATGGGATTTTTTCCAATACCTTTGTGTCCTCTTCAATTTCTCTCATAAGTGTTGTATAGTTTTCAGAGTACATATCTTTTACTTCTGTGGTTTGGTTTATTGCTAAATATCTTGGTTTTGGTACAATTGTAACTGGGGGTGATTCCTTGATTTCTTTTTCTGATGCTTCATTATTGGTGTATAAAAATGCAACTGATTTCTGCACATTAATTTTATGTCCTGCAGCTTTGTTCAATTCATGTATTAGTTCCAGCATATTTTTGGTGGGGTCTGTCAGATTATCTACATAGAGTATCTTGTCATCTGGAAATAGTGAAAGTTTGACATCTTCCTTGCCAATGTGAATGCCTTTTATTTCTTTTAGTTGTCTGATTGCTGAGGCCACGACTTTCAGTAGTATGTGGAATAACAGTGGTGAGAGTGGACATCCCTGTCATGTTCCTGACCTTAGTGGTAAAGCTCTCAGTTTTTTCCCATTGAGGATGATATTAGCTATAAGCCTTTTGTATATGGCCTTTATGATGTTGAGTTATGTTTCCTCTATCCCTACTTTCTTGAAGGTTTTTATCAAGAAAGTGTTTTGTCAAATGCTTTTTTTTTTCATCTATTGAGAGGATATAAAGAGGTTCTTATCCGTTCTTTTATTATGTGGTGTATCATGTTGATTGATTTGTAGATATTGAACCACCCCTGCAGCCAGGTAGTAAATTCCACTTGATTGTGGTCAATTCTATTACATTAATTCTATTAATGTACTGTTGGATTCGATTTTCTATTATCATGTTGAGAATTTTCACATCCAGGTTCATCAGGGATATTGGCTTGTTATTCTCTATTTTAGTGGGGTCTTTGTCTGGTTTTGGAATCAAAGTAATATTGGCCTAGAATAAGTTTGGAAACTTCCCATTTACATTTTTTGGAACAGTTTGAGAATAATAAGTATTAAGCCTTCTTTAACTGTTTGGTAGAATTCCCCTTGGATGCCATCTGTCCCTGGACTTTGTTGGGAGATTTTTGATTAATGATTAAATTTGTGTGCTGGTTATGGATCTGTTCAAATTTTCTATTTATTCCTGTTTCACTTTTAGTAGTTTGTATGTCTTTAGGAATTTGTTCATTTCTCTCAGATTGCCCAGTTTGTTGGCATATAATATTTCATAATATTCTCTTATAATTGTTTGTATTTCTGTCGTGTTGGTATTCTCTCCCCTTTCATCTGTGGTTTTATTTGGGTCCTTTCTCTTTTTCTTTTGATGAGTCTGGCTTAGATTTTATCAATTTTATTAATTCTTTGAGAGAACCAGCTTTTAGTTACATTGATCTATTCTCCTATTTTTTTTATATATCATTTATTTATGCTCTTGTCTTTAGTTTTTCCCTTCTTCTCCTGGCTTTAGTCGTTATTTGCTGTTGTTTTTCTAGCTTCTTAAAGTGTAAGGTTAGGTTGTGTGTTAGAGACATTTCTTGCTCCTTGAGTTAAGTCTGTATTGCTATATACTTCCTCCTTTGACTGCCTTTGCTATCAAAGAGTTTGGACTGTCATGTTTTCTTTTTCATTTGATTCCACATATATTTTTTATTTCCTCTTTAATTTCCTGGTTAACTCATTCATTCCTTAGTAGGAGGTTCTTTAATCTCCGTATATTTGTGGTCTTTCCAAATTTTTTCTTGTGGTTGACTTCAAGTTTCATATTGTTGTGGCTTGAAAATATACATGGTATGATCTCAGTATTTTTGTATGTGTTGAGCACTGATTTGTGATCCAGCATGTGATCTATTCATGAGAATGCTCCATGTGCACTTGCAAAGAATGTGTATTCCATTGCTTTAGAATGAAATGTCCTGAATATATCTGTTAAGTCCATCTGCTCTAGTGTGTCATTTAAAGCCATTGTTTCCTTGTTGATCTTCTGCATGTATGATCTGTACATTGCTTTAAGTGGGGTGTTAAAGTCTCTATTATTTTATTATTTTCAATGATTTCCTTTATGTTTGTGATTGATTTATATATCTGGCTGCTTCCAATTGGGGGCATAGATATTTACAATCACTAGATCTTCTTGATCAATATAGACCTTAATTATGATAGAGTGCCCTTCTTCATCTCTTGTTACAGTCTTTGGTTTAAAATATAGCTTGTCTGATATAAGTATGGCTACTTCGGCTTTTGGTGTCTGTTAGCATGTTAGATGGTTCTCCCTCTCCTCACTTTCAGCCTCAGGATGCCTTTAGGTCTAAAATGAATCTTTTGTAGGCAGCATATAGTTGAGTCTTGTTTTTATTTTTTATTATATTGATACCCTATTGTTTTTTTTATTGGATTCCCAGATAATTCTAACGTGTTGCCAGGGTGAAGTATAACTGCCTTATACCAAGGAAGAAACACAACTAACATGTATTGATTGGCTATCATGTGTTCTGGGAGCTATATTTGATGTTATCTTGTTTACTCATCAAAGAACCCTGTGAGATAGGAATTATTATTTCTAGGTAAGGAAAGTGAGTCTCAGAGAATTTGAGTAACTTATCAAAGGTCACAGTTAGTACATCAAATGTGTTTTTTACTCAACCACAGTACTTCTAAAAACAAGAAAAAAACACAACTCATTCGTCAATTATATCTCCATAACTACTCTGATGTAATAATTCCTAATATGCTCATTTCACAGATGTCAAAATTGAGGCATAGAAAGACTAAATTGAGAAATTTGTCTAGGTTGGTAAGTAGTGGAGCAGGGACTCAAACTCAAATCTCAAGATTTTAGTTCCACTTTTTTTTTTACACGGAAAACCCATTTACATGGAAAACCCACTTTGCTAATCATTTTGCTTGTCTATGAAATGAGAGAAGTCCTGGCTACTCCTAAGGGTGCCTGTGAGGATTAATAAAATACTAACTACGAAAGAATTCATAGAAAACCATAGGCCAATATTACTGATGCATGATGATGCAGAAATTCTCAACAAAATATTAGAAAACAAAATTCAGACTCACATTAAAAGGAGAATAATCAGGATCAAGTAGGATTCATCCCTGGGAAGCAAAGATGGTTGAATAAGTGCAAATCAATAAATTTGATATATTACATTCATAGAATGAAAGGTAAAAGTCAATGATCATCTCAATCAATGCAGAAAAGCCATTTGACAACTCCCAAAAGCTAAAGTCCAGGACCAGAATTCATATATGAAGTGAATTCTACCTAACATTTAAAGAAGAGCTAATACTTATTCTTGTACTCCTGAAACTAAGAGTATAGTATGTTAACTAACTTGAATTTAAATTTAAAAAATAGTAATAAATGATCAGAAGACTTGAATAGACATTTTTCCAAATAAGACATACAAATGCCAAGAGACTTATGAAAAGATGCTCAACATCACTCATCATCAGGAAAATGCACATCAAAACTACAATGAGATATCACCTCACTCCTGTTAAAATGGCTACAATAGTGGGGCGCCTGGGTGGCGCAGTCGGTTAACCGTACGACTTCAGCCAGGTCACGATCTCGCGGTCCGTGAGTTGGAGCCTCGCATCGGGCTCTGGGCTGATGGCTCAGAGCCTGGAGCCTGTTTCCGATTCTGTGTCTCCCTCTCTCTCTGCCCCTCCCCTGTTCATGCTCTGTCTCTCCCTGTCCCAAAAATAAATAAACGTTGAAAAAAAAATTTAAAATGGCTACAATAGAAAAATACAAGACATAAGTCTTGGTGAAGATGTGGAGAAAGGAATCCTCTTGCTCTGTTGGTGGGAATGCAGACTGGTTCAGGCAGTGTAGAAAATACTATTCAGTTTCCTCAAAAAATTAAAACTGGAACTATTCAATTATCCAGTAATTGCACTACTGGTACTTACCCCCCAAAATACAAAAAAATAGTCATTCAAAGGTATATATGCACCCCTATATTTATTGGAGCATTATTTACAATAGATAAATTATGAAAGCAGTCCAAGTGTCCATTGATAGATAAGTGGATAAAGAAGATGTGGGGGGTGTGTGTGTAATGAAATTCAGTCATAAAAAGAAGAAAATCTTGCCATGAAATGAGTAGATCTAGAAAGTATATTGGTAATTGAAACAAGTCAGTCAGAGAAAGACAAATACCATATGATCTCACTTGTATGTGGAATTTAAGAAACAAAAAAAAAATGAACAAAGGAAAAAAGAGACAAACCAAGAAACAGTCTCTTAATTATAGAGAACAAACTGAGGGTTACCAGAGGGGAGGATTATGGGGGGGATTGGTGAAATAGGATATGGGGATTAAATAATACACATCATCATGAAAAAACAATAAAATAAAATAAAATGCTAAAAAGGTGGGGTAAAGAGATTAATTTTATAGTAATTGCACTATAGGACCTAAATGCTGGACTAAAGTCATCAGGACTAAATAAATGCCAGTCATCATCTCATTGTTATTGTTTAGTCAAAAGTCAGGGCTTTCGAAGTACCATACTCAACAAAGTTGATGCATTTTGGAAACTTGGAAAGTTTGGAAATTTGTACAAATCAAATAACACTTCAAATTTGTTAGGAAAGTTCAGTAATTAAAGGTATCCTGAAATGAATATTTCATAATGGTAAAGTAAACATAACAAATAAAAACTATTTACATTATGATTAACCATCAATAAAAATAATAGTTAAAATATTTGACAAAATTTAATATGTGTTCATGGTAAAAACTCTCAACAAATTAGATATAGAAGGAGTGTACCTCAGTATAATAAGGGCAGTATGTGACAGCCCACATCTAACATCATATTCAGTTGTGAAAGTTCCAAAGCATTCTTTCTAACATGAAGAACAAGACAAGTGTTCAACATTGTATTGGAAGTCCTAGCCATATTAATTAGGAAGAAAAAGAAAGAAAAGACATCAGAATTGGAAAGAAAAAAGTAACATTATCTCTATTTGATTTTATTTTTATTTATTTATTTTTTTAAATGTTTATTCATTTTGGTTTTTTTTTTAATATTTATTTATTTATTTATTTTAATATATGAAATTTATTGTCAAATTGGTTTCCATACAACACCCAGCGCTCATCCCAAAATGTGCCCTCCTCAATACCCATCACCCACGCTCTCCTCCCTCCCACCCCCCATCAACCCT
>NW_024420375.1:333931-337345 GCF_014898765.1 Herpailurus yagouaroundi | reverse complement strand
CGAGTCTTATAGGTCTCCCTTTATATGTGAGGGCACGTTTACCCCTTTGCTGCTTTCAGAATTTTCTCTTTATCCTTGTATTTTGCCAGTTTCACTATGATATGTCGTGCAGAAGATCGATTCAAGTTACGTCTGAAGGGAGTTCTCTGTGCCTCTTCGATTTCAATGCCTTTTTCCTTCCCCACTTCAGGGAAGTTCTCAGCTATTATTTCTTCAAGTACCCCTTCAGCACCTTTCCCTCTCTCTTCCTCCTCTGGGATACCAATTATGCGTATATTATTTCTTTTTAGTGTATCTCTTAGTTCTCTAATTTTCCCCTCATACTCCTGGATTTTTTTATCTCTCTTTTTCTCAGCTTCCTCTTTTTCCATAACTTTATCTTCTAGTTCACCTATTCTCTCCTCTGCCTCTTCAATCCGAGCCGTGGTGGTTTCCATTTTGTTATGCATTTCGTTTAAAGCGTTTTTCAGCTCCTCGTGACTGTTCCTTAGTCCCTTGATCTCTGTAGCAAGAGATTCTCTGCTGTCAGCTATACTGTTTTCAAGGCCAGCGATTAATTTTATGACTATTATTCTAAATTCACTTTCTGTTATATTATTTAAATCGTTTTTGATCAGCTCATTAGCTGTTGTTATTTCCTGGAGATTCTTCTGAGGGGAATTCTTCCGCTTGGTCATTTTGGATAGTCCCTGGCGTGGTGAGGACCTGCAGGGCACTTCCCCTGTGCTGTGGTGTATAACTGGAGTTGGTGGGCGGAGCCACAGTCAGACCTGATGTCTGCCCCCAGCCCACTGCTGTGTCCATAGTCAGACTGGTGTGTGCCTTCTCTTCCCCTCTCCTAGAGGCGGGATACACTGTGGGTTGGGGTGGCCTGTCTGGGCTACTTGCACACTGCCAGGCTTTTGATGCTGGGGATCTGGCGTCTTAGCTGGGGTGGGTAGGCAAGGTTCACAGGGGCAGGAGGGGCAGGCTTAGCTTGCTTCTCCTTAGGTGATGCACTTCAGGAGGCGCCCTGTGGCAGCAGGAGGGAGTCAGATCCGCTGCCGGAGGTTTGGCTCCGCAGAAGTGCAGAGTTGGTTGTTTGCGTGGAGGGAGCAAGTTCCCTGGCAGGAACTGGTTCTTTTTGGGATTTTGGCTGGAGGATGGGTGGGGTAGATGGCGCTGGCGAGCACCTTTGTTCCCCACCAAACTGAGCTCTGTCGTCAGGGGGCTCAGCAGCTGTCCTTCCCTTTGTCCTCCAGCCTTCCTGCTTTCTGAGCAGAGCTGTTATCTTATGACCTCCCAGCCGCTAAGTCGCGCTTGCTGTGGGAACACAGTCCGTCAGGCCCCTCCGCTTTTTGCAAGCCAGACTCAGGGGCTCTGCCTGGCCGGCAAGTCACCCCTCCGCCCCGGCTCCCTCCCGCCAGTCCGTGGAGCGTGCACCGCCTCACCGCCCTTCCTACCCTCTTCCGTGGGCCTCTCGTCTGTGCTTGGCTCTGGCGACTCCATTCTGCTAATCCTCTGGTGGTTTTCTGGGTTATTTAGGCAGGTGTAGGTGGAATCTAAGTGATCAGCAGGACGCGCGGTGAGCCCAGCGTCCTCTTACGCCGCCATCTTCCCTCTCTTTAAACTGACATCTGAAAAGTATTTTCTTATTTATGAACATGGATTATCTTTCCATTTATTAAGCCCTTGATTTCTGTTATCAGAGTTTCTTACATAGCTCTTGTATGCATTTTATTAGATATGTTCCTAAGTATTTTCTTGTTTTGTGAGCTCTATTTTAGCATCTTAAAAAGTAATCATTTTGTGTGGACCCTAGACCTGCAGTACTAATGTCACCTGGCAAATTGTTAGAAATGGAAGTCCTTGGCCCCAACCCAGACCTATTTGTACCTAATGTGAACGTACCTAATTTGGTCAATATTTATTTTGATTAGGGGTGTGAGGGTAAAGTTGGAACTTTGTAGAGAGCGAAGAGAGGTGTATCTTGCCTTTCTTGATAAGTTGTCTTCCTGTGGGCAGTTCAGTTTTGTGAAGTCTATTTATCCAATAGCCAGAGTTCTTCAATATGTCATTACTCATCCTTCCCATCAGTGTGGTACTGGCTTTTCAGAATAGTGCTATCATTTTATCTAGGCTCCTAGAGAAGTGGGGTTGCAGGGCTTGGAGGTAGGGGAAGTAGAGACTTAGGTTCCAATAATGGCAGTGCCACTAATTGTTGATTTCAGACTAATCATGGTATTTTGCTGTCTCTCTTTTTTCATATGTAAAATGAGGAAAATAATCCCTACCTCCCACAGTTGTTGTAAGAGCTCCAAATGATATAATTAAGTGTTCTATATGTAGCAAAAAACACTTATTAAGTAAGTCTTGTTTGTAGTTATCTTTTGTTACCCCCAAGATTCTGCTTGTGGTAATTTGACTTGAGAATTTTCTTAGTTTAAGAGAATTGCTTCTAGGGATACTGAGGGACCAACTCCAGCTTCTCTGGAGTCTGGTAGATATCCACCCACTAGCTAATCTACACTCTACTAACTGTTTTCTTCTGTCTGAAGAGTTTGTGGACTATTGCCAATGTTGATCTCAAAGGCATTCAACTCCTTTTCATTCAGATACCACTAGAAAGCTCACCTGTACTTCCTTCAGCCCTAGTTGTTTATGTCTTTTATTTACCCAATTATAAAGCTCTAAAATATTAAAGTAGGACTCATCTTTTGAGATATTGTTTTTCTCACCCTTCTTGCTGGATCTTTTTCACAGGAATGACTCATTTTCTTCTATCTTTCATTGTTGTGCCCTTTTGTGCCCACAACTTTTCAATCATGTATTGAGTTTTAGCTCCCCACTCCCGTTTAATTCTAGGAATGCTGTGAAGGTTAAGCTCAATGAAGGCCTTTCACAACGTGCCAGGAATTCATTGTTTGACTGCACCTCTCCCTTTTCCAGAACTGTGGTAAAAGGACTCCTTACCACAGTATGGATAATCTGGGTTATCTGAGGTATTAAACAGCTTTTTATCCTTTCTATAAGAAGAGACCAAACGAAACTTTAGAAGAACAGGAAGGAAGTTCACAGCCCTAGCATCTGATAATTGCAAATGTCTAGTCATTCTTGTAATGAACTTAAACTGTTGAAGGAATTATGGAGGAAAGAATTGAGGGGAAGCATTTCCCAACTGTGGTGTTCTTAAATAGTACCCTGTGGGATGTTGTATTAACCTCAGAAGTTGCCTTGAAAAGTCTGGATAAAAGACTTCCTGTATGATTAAGGATAGGAGTCTTGCCTATGTGCCTTTCTGACTCTGAAGGGGACCATATTAGCAATATGCAAGGTCTGTCTTTGAGGACTGCCAAGAATGACCTAAAGAGAACCATGCTATTTTAAATTTTTTTTTCAACATTTATTTATTTTTGGGACAGAGAGAGACAGAGC